>NW_018734613.1:0-64887 GCF_002204515.2 Aedes aegypti
TTCCGCCCACATCCCCACCCACTTCAGACTATTGCTCAACTTCACCACCATACAAGCTGGCAAACTTGCATGCAAGTTAGATGAAATAGTCGATTTTTGCATTTTTAACAGCCAACATCTCAAAAACTAGACGTGATTTGAAATGTTTGAAAACTGCAATGAATTTAGCAACTTTCAATTAAGTAAATGGCGGTACATAATTTGGTGCTTGAGACAAAAATGTTTTCCACAGTGTTATTGGTAATTGCAAACTTTTTATTCGGGAAGCAGAGGTTAACTGCGACGGCATGATTGGATTGGGGTCACTTTGATATTGAACTTCAAAGCACACGGCGAGATTAGGAATGCGATAAGAAGGCATAGGTACTTGAGCAAAACCATTAAGTCAGCGCGTGTCTAAGCAGAATCAGATACACTTGAAGTGATGGCTTGGGAATACATCATTATGAAAAGTGATGAAGTACATTTTAAGTTCGTTTTTTTTTCTCGAAGGTGTTTCTCACTCGTGCATTCGTTTTTTGTTGATTTTTTGCATGACTATATCTTTTTGTTCCAAAAGTACTTGTGCAAATTCTGGGCTGGGGAAATAATTAGCCGAATTGAACCGGATCTTTGAAATGGCGAGAGGTTTTCTCTTAGGTCAGGTTTGAAGGTTACAGCAGAATTGTGATGTTTGCAAAAACCTTATGGAACACACGTTCGAACTTCGAAGAACATACGTAGTTCGATTTCAGCGTCTTTCTACATGCAGACAAATTCTATTAAATTTTCCTAATAAAATAAAAGATAGTCAATTGTTCACCGTTTCGTTCAAATTCCGAACATGACTCATATTACTCAAACTCGATTTTTCAAGAAATGACTCAAATTTCTTCACAGGATGATCATTTCTTCTAAGGTTGATTTAAAAGTTGTGAAATATGAGGCCTCTCTAAAGTCGAGTCTACACGACACTGAAGACAGCTTTACAGTTGCGCTAGAAATACACGTAATTGTCAATGGATACAAACTCAAGTGGAATTAAATGGTAGAGTACTAAATCCAGTTTTTATTTATCTACTAGTGGTCCCGGCAAACTTCGTCTTGCCATCAAGTAGGCTGTTGAAAAACGCTTTTGATCGTCCCATATAAAATGACAGTTTCGTTCGCGCCATTTTTTCAACTCTCCGGTGAATATCCTGGGATTTTTAAACACACGAACACGTCGGAACCCCTGACAAACAAAACTGAGAAAGAATCATTCAAATCCGTTGACCCGTTCGTAAGCCATTTCGTGACATACAACACCATTCCATTTTTATTTATATAGAAGATAGATAGATAGATATTCTATTAACAGCTCGGAGATTTACCATTAATAATGCAATCCCGATTGTAAGAGCAGTTCAATATAACCTTGAAAATATTTTATCACTATAATAAACAGTCAATTTGGTTTATTTGAACTAATATTTATTTGCGTTTACAATTTATTTCTCGCGTGTACATCTGTTTATTCCTTGTCATTACTCTGGTCAATCACGAAGTATTGTGAACCATATTTATGGATACAGACATTATATGCTTTCAAATAGTTGATAAAATCATGCACTTTAGAGTAATTCATTGTTTCTAAATCCCAAATTATGATAAATGTCAGGTCTGTTCATTTTTCAAACGTAAAAGTTTCGTTTAATTTTAATCAAAAGTGATGAGAGGAGACTTTTTCGATTTGATTTGGACCATTCTCCCCTACACTAAACCCACCCCAGTTCGCAACCCTTCACATGCGCGCATCTACTTACCGAAGCTCTTTCGCACTTCCCACTTCGCCTTTTTCGTGCGTGCGCGAGTGGCGATTTGTTGACTTCACCCACAAAGGTTTCGCTGTTCATCGTTCGTTCCTATTTGTTTGTGTTTCTTTTCTGCAGAAGTTTACTGCACTTTGCTTGTCGAAGCGATTAAACAAGTCACACGGAGAATAAGCAATTTTGGGAGAGTAGATCGGACGATTGGGGCAAAGAGTTCGATGTGTGAGAAGGTTCGTGATCAGTCTACAAGAGTTCGTTCCAGCCGACAGAAGTGAAAGAAGACAACCTCCAAAAAAAAGCGCGTATTACGAAGTGGTGACAAGTAGAATCGCACACATCATGTACGTTAGTGCCTCAAGCTTCCTCCAGGCCCGTAAAACCTCCTCGACAAAGCCAGGAAAAGGGTGGACCGTTCATTTTCGGTTGAAACGGCACCACGTTTGTCACGGTCCGAAAGGTCGGCTGTCTCACCTTCCAACTACCGCCGCTAAGCCGTTCCACGTTTCCAGTGGCTCCGTCGGTTGCAACAATCCCGCGCCAAATTCGGCATCAATCGCTTTCAAGCCGTTCCCCGACAGCATCAACGGATATTTCGCCGGTTTCCGTTGGAATTACTTGGCCTGAAATTATTATTTATTTTATTTGACGGAACAAACGTTTGTTTCAACATTGGATATTCTATGTAACTCATTGGTACTGTACCAAGGAGGTAGCTTCAGAATCATTTTCAACATTTTATTTCGAATTCTCTGCAGAGATTTCTTCCTGGTATTACAACAGCTAGTCTATATTGGTACAGCATACATGGCTGGCCTGAAAATTTGTTTGAATATCAAAAGCTTGTTCTTAAGACAAAGTTTTGATTTTCTATTAATAAGGGGATAGAGACATTTTACATATTTGTTACATTTGGCTTGAATGTTCTCAATGTGAAAGTTAAATTCTTATCTAGCATGAGCCCTAGATACTTAACTTCATCTGACCAATTTATTGGAACCCCTCTCATCGTGACAACATGTCTACTTGAAGGTTTCAAATAGAGAGCTTTTGGTTATGTGGGAATATTATTAGTTGAGTTTTGGAAGCATTAGGAGAAATCTTCCATTTTTGCAAGTATGAAGAAAAAATATCCAAACTTCTTTGCAATCGACTACAGATGACACGCAGGCTTCATCCTTTGGCGGAGAGGCCTGTGTCATCCGCAAACAAAGATTTTGACATCCCTGTGGTAGCTCAGATAAGTCAGATGTGAAAATTTTGTATAATATTGATCCCAAAATGCTGCCTTGAGGAACACCAGTTTTTACAGGAAGTCTTTCAGATCTGGAGTTCTGATAATTAACCTGAAGTGTACGATTTGACCGATAACTTTGAATTATTCTAACAATGTATGTTGGAAAATTAGAGTTTTTTAGTTATACAATCAAGCCTTCATGCCAAACACTGTCGAATGCTCTTTCTAAGTCTAGAAGAGCAAGACCAGTAGTATAGCCTTCAAATTTATTGGAACGAATAAAATTTATTATACGTAAAAGTTGATGAGTGGTCGAATGTCGATGGCGGAATCCGAACTGCTCATTGGCAAAAAATGAATTTTCGTTGATGTGGACCATCATTCTATTCAAAATAACCTGTTCAAAAAATTTACTAATGGAGGAAAGCAAACTGATTGGACGATAGCTAGAAGCTTCTGCAGGATTTTTGTCTAGTTTCAAAATTGGTACAACCTTAGCATTTTTCCATTTTTCAGGAAAATATGCTAATTGAAAACATTTGTTAAATATATCAACTAAAAATAATAAGCTACTTTCTGGAAGTTTCTTGATGAGGATGTAGAAAATTCCATAATCGCCAGGAGCTTTCATATTTTTGATTTTTTTAATAATAGTTCTCACTTCTTCCAAATCAGTCTCCCAGGCATTTTCGGAAACGTTCACTTGATTGAGAATATTTTCGAAGTCCTGAGTAACTTGATTTTTAATTGGACTAGTTAGACCTAAATTAAAATTGTGCGCGCTTTCAAACTGCATAGCAAGTTTTTGAGGTTTTTCGCAATTCATTAGGGGAACATGGTCCAATTCGGACCTAGTAACAGTTTTTTGGCCATATCTTTTCTGCACGTTGGACGACATGGAAAGTTTAATGTTTTCTTGAAAGCCTGATTTAGCGCGCGCACTTTTCCCTCAGAGAGTTTTGTGATATCTCCTACCAGGACATTACTAGACATCTTAGAATAAAATTCTCCAAAAGGTCCAACCCTGTTCCAATTCGGACCCCCCATGTTCTAATTCGAACCACTTTATATTTTATCGTTTTTTGCTATGGTTGTTATAAAATATAACTTCAATTTATATGGTATCAAAGCTTGCTGAACTTCTTCTATAAGCGCAAGTATAAAAAACTATAACTCAATGCGTGAAAAAATCCAATTTAGTTCGAGTCAGAACTAGCTCAAGTAAAACGTGAATTTCATAACAAAAAATTTAAAATCTGATGCTGGTTCAAAATTGAGTACAGTGAACTATTATTTACTTTATTTTAAACTGACTATCGTATATAGGAAGATACCGAGAGAAAGAACATATATTTTTGAAATTGTGGAACTTTTTGTTATTTTGACAAAATACATTAGAAAAAACCATTTTTGCTCAGAATACAGTAAAATTTTAATAAAAAAAAACATATATAATCATGACATGAAAATATCGGGTTAAAAAGGTGAACTTGTTTGGTAAACTGACAGAGCATCGAGTCTCGGCACATCAAGTTGTGGAAGTATTGACACACGTTTTAGGGTCAATGTACACTGAAGTGATTTTAAAATGAAGTCAAACTTCAAATTTTCAAGTTCAAAGGGCATTATATCGGGCAAGGGAAAGTTGATTGTATTGTTCTCAGCACTCGTAAACGGTTTTTTGTATCGTATCGTCAAGAAAAAAAAAGAAAGCTGTATCCAAAATAGGCTGTGGTAATAATGGTGATGCTTTTTAAGTAGCTGGTTCATTTATTTCTTTTCTTGTGGTCTATCGTATTCCTTAGATTTTTTCGAAGACTTTTTCTCAAGCGCAACAGAAACAAAGGCACCATCCATCAATATTACAACTTCTGTTAGTTTCTAGCAAATCGAGATGACTTTCACGGGGTGGAGCTTATGAAATATACTGACTGCTCGTTGAAAATCAAGAGGTCCGTATTGAACCACATTGAAAGGTCCGGATTGGACCAATACACATTTTGAGATTTTCAAACTATTTTAGCACAGACAGTGCATAGAAATTTCGAAACCATATGGTCAGATGAAAGCTTAGGCTTGGGGGATTCGATTTAAAAATGACACAGAAAGTTTGGAGTATTATTGTCAATTACAGAAGCTTGGAAATAATGCTAACCGATAGCACACTAGTGCACTTCAAAACAACAAACTAATAAAAAAATCAAACGAATTAACTGAAAGGAGTCAAATGTATTGTGTTAGATCCTGGCCAGACGGTGGGTAGAAAAACGGTATACAAGATCTTTACAGTAGCGCCAGTATTAAGAAATGCTTCATGGTCCGAATTAGAATAGGGTCTGAATTGGACCAGCTTCCCCTAGTAATAATTTGTTTTCCTCTTTCAATGCCGAGGTTTTTTCAAAATTTCAGATAATTTCCAATAGGGCTTAAGGCCAGGGTAAAATTGAGAAATTTTATTTTCAAAACTTTTGTTTCTTAATTGTGAAAAATGTTTCTTGATTTCTTTCTGCAAATCCTACCATATATCTTTCATTGCAGGTTCGCGAGTGCGTTGAAATTGCCTTCTCCTCACGTTTTTAAGACGGATCAAGAGCTTAAGATAATCGTCTATAATCTTGGATTCGAACTTTACTTCACATTTTGGAATTGCGATGCTCCTGGCTTCAACAATGAAATTTGTTAAAGTTTCGAGAGCATTGTCAATATCATGTTTTGTTTGTAAAGAAATGTTAACATCAAAATTTGAGTCAATATATGTTTCATATATATTCCAGTCGGCTAGAAAATAATAGAAAGTGGAGCTGATAGGATTGAGAATCGCTTCATGGGATATTTGAAATGTAACAGGGACATGAGCAGAATCAAAATCAGCATGAGTAACTAATTGGCTACAAAGATGACTAGAGTCGGTTAAGACCAAATCAATCGTAGAAGGATTTCTAGAAGAGGAAAAACACGTAGGGCTATCAGGGTATTGAATTGAGAAATATCCTGAAGAACATTCATCAAATAAAATTCTGCCGTTGGAATTACTTTGAGAATTATTCCACGACCGACGTTTGGCATTAAAATTACCAATGACAAAAAATTTGACTTATTGCGAATCAATTTTCGCAAGTCAGTTTGGAGCAAATTTACTTGCTGTCCAGAGCATTGAAAAGGCAAATAGGCAGCTATGAAAGTATTTTTACCAAGCTGTGTTTCAACAGAAACACCTAAAGTTTCAAAAACTTAAATTTCAAATGACGAAAACAGTTGATGTTTTATGCGCCTATGAATGATGATTGCAACTCCCCCACATGCCCTATCAAGTCAATCATTACGATAAACAAAAAAGTTAGGATCTTTTTTAAGTTTGGATCCAGGTTTTAAATATGTTTCAGTAATATAACTGCTATATGCACGTTATTAGCTGTAAGAAAATTAAACAGCTCTTCCTTTTTTCCATTCAAAGAACGAGCATTCCAATTTCAAATATTTAAATTATTATTTATTGGATCCATTAGAAAAACGTAATCCAATAACACACCCACTTGGACTGCTTCAGTCATCCCACGGAATCCCACCCAACGGATTAAAATTAGTTTGTGAATGAGCATGATTATGAACTTCCTGATGGATATGATTCCTAATCAAGCGATCGTTAACTAAAGTATGAGCATTATTCAATACTCTACCAGGGCAATTCCGGAAATGACCGTTCTCGTAACGGATATTATCTTTCATCTGCCTGGCACGAGCCTCGACGACTCGCCTTCGCGATGGGTAAGCCCAAAAATTGGACTTATGATTGCCCCCGCAATTCGAGCATATAAACTTGGTGGTATCTTCCTTCACTGGACAGACGTCCTCAGCGTGAGAAGAACCTCCGCAAATCATGTATTTAGCATCCATGCGGCAATTTTATATACCATGACCCCACTTTTGGCACCGACGATACTGAGTGGGGTTATGGTAATTTCCTCCAGGTTTCTGGAATTTTTCCAATGTCACACGGACATCGAACATAAGTATAGCTTTTTCTAAAGCTTCTATATTATTAAAATCTTTTTTGTTAAAGTAAACTAAATAATGTTCTTGAGAAAGCCCTTTCCGAACAGTGCCAGATTGGGTTCTCTTTTTCATAATGATTACTTGGACTGGGGAAAATCCAATTAAATCATTAATTCCATTTTTGATCTCTTAAGGTGACTTATATTCACTTGAGAGACTTTTCAAAACGACTTTGAACAAACGTTCAGTTTTGTCGTCATAAGAAAAAAATTGTGCTTCTTCTCTTCAAGATGTTTGAGACGGCAAAACGCGACAGTCTCCTTTCTTTGCGATTTAGAAGAAGACCTTGATTCCCCTAATGGAGTTCTCTTGCCTAAATCCCCCAAATTCGGAACAACTGACCACGATAGGCGGCACTCTTTGCTTCCTCACTTGAATCAAAGAGCCTGGGCTAGAGGCTGCTTCGATTTGGTGTTCGGAAAATTTGTCTAGAGAACTCATTTCGATACAATTATCAACATTATTCATTTCACCCTTGGAAGAAAGTTCGCATTCCGGAGAAACGTCCTTTCTTTCATTCTTGTAACGTTTAGTGACAGTTTAAAATCCCACTTTTTGGAAGGAAGTTGTGAATTCAGAGATTCACCCTTCCTTTTGTTTTTATTGTAACCATGTTTTGTGAATAAACGAAAGAAGACGTGACCTTCGAGAGGTTTTTTTTTAAGACGGTGTCCAAGAAGGATTACCACTGCTAGCTTTCACCAACGGGTCCAACGAAAAATCGAAGGCACGGGTCTAAACAAGGATCGCAAAGGGATCAATAGTAGAAAAAATAGTACTGAAAAGTACTGTTTAATTGCTTTAGATAGTTTAAAAAAAAATCCAAGAGCAGAGACAATTCGTGTACGCACAGCATGAAGGTACGATGCGCACTGAAGTAAGTTTCAGTAGTAACTGCTATAGGGTCGGTGTTCCCTCAGTGGACAGTCCCCTATAGTCGCACTAGTGGCTTTTTACGGCTGTTTTGCTATACATCTTTTCAAAAAAAATTTTGACATAAAGGTCGGGAGCTACTTATCTAAGAACCATTGATACACAGCTTGATCTTGTATAAAAAATGATCGAAATAATATGTTTTGCTTGAAATTTGAGCTCATTTGAGCCTATAGTCAACCTATTGTTCCTATAGTAGCACTACTGAGAGAAACTATTTCTTATTTTACAAAATAATTGATGACTCAAGAACTTTTTTTACATCTAACGAATGCTTTTGAGCCACACTTTGTAGGAAAAATATAGAAGTATTGTAAAAATACGGTTTTGATAACTATGTTGCCAACGCCGTGATACTAGGCACATGTATTCCTTTAGTGGCACAAGCGGTAATAAATACAAACATTTGAGTTTTCGTAGTTTTCATATTTTTCCCACAAAACCAAGATAAAAAGCTTTCAGATGATGTAAAAATAATGACGCTAGCGTTATTTTTCGATTTTATACGAATTTTTGTTCTTAGCTATGCGGCTATTGGTACATCGACCCTATGTATGTTATTAGCTGTTTAAAGATTTTACAGCTCGTCCACTTTACCATTCAAATATGCAAAAAAGTATTTGGATCTATGAGAGAAACGTAATCCGAAAATGATTCGATTAGTAAATTTTACACCAGCTTGGACTGCTTCAGCCGTAGTGGTGGTTTTGAACATTTAACCAATCATTTGATCCAATTGTTCAGTTAAAATATCAAAATCAGAAGGAGGCATGTTACTACAAGTAGCTACATTTTCTGTTGAGTTTTTGTTGGGATGAACGTGAGCTGAAGTAATGTTTTTGATAAGCAGTTATCAATTTATAAATGGAAGATTTTTTAATCTTTTTGGGTCTCATAGTTACTAATCTTGTCTAACCATCAGTCGAACTTCGACAAAGCAACAAGAACCACCGGTACATGTTTTGTCAAGAAATCGAAGAAAGAAACCCCCTTGCTAGCAACAACGGCAAGACACCTTCCTAGTCCACAAATTATAGAATCCTTTATCAAGTGCGGGTTCACACCACGAAACCTCTTCGCAACAGAGGTGAACCAAATTAGCATTTGTTTTGTTTGCTTTCATAACCGAAGACGCGATGCCGAGGTTTGTTTTGTTTGGGTAAGTGTGTGGATTGACCCCAGTTGATAACACAAAGCTGCACGCGCTTGACAGCAGCCGGTTCGTTAATAGGTAAGTGGCCAGCCGGTTGATTGATAAGAGCTTGAGCGCTATTTGAGGTGGGTTATATTACTGAGTTGATCGTTGCATTTCCTTTGTTTTGTCGGGTTTGTCTTATCGGTGCATTTTGGAAAATGCAGGGTAATATTATGGCAGATGGAACGATATCGCACAAAGCTGGTGATCAGCTGTTATGGATTAAGTTCGCTGTGGTACTATTGATAATATGAGTGATCATTAAAAACATGTTTCTTCTTTTGTCTGTTGCAGTTACACAAGTTATAACTGTTTTGCTTCTTAACGAAAATAAAACTTTCGATTTGTCTCTGCTGCATAGATTGAAGAACCTTCAAATCAATAATAAAAGGAATTCATCGACCACAGCGCCATCTACACTGATAATTTATTTTTGTACTTCTTTATTAGTATCATTCTAAACATTACATTCATTTCTTAAATCTATGTGTTCTGTGTTATTAGACAACACTATCATCCTAATTTGGTAAAACAAATTAAAGATTTTACTAACATTTTGTTAACAACATATTACATTTCATTTTCAGTGGCAGTTTGGATTTATTACAGGTGAGTTGTTTTTCCCTGCTTAAAAGAGAAAAAAAAACGTTTTCAATTTACCTAACCTAACTTAACCTAAATATTCATATTCATATTACGGACACTTAAGACCTCAGGGAAGTATAGCACAGCATTGAGCATACAAAATAAATCATTCTGTATAATTCCTCAGCGTTATCGAGCGCCAGAAACCCTCAACTTTCGAATCGTGGGTAAAGAATACGCTTCCGCAACATGAATAATTTTAAATTAATCGAAATTTATGGCCTTTTGATGATTCTTATTCCGGACGCGTCCTCACTTTTGCCTCATATTCCGGACACTTTTATTCGAATTCCGGACATCTCATGAAAATCATTAATAGAAAAGTCAAATCATCAAATGAAATTGTTAATCCACTAAAGAGACTTCTAAGGCAGTTGTGCATTATAAATTTGCATAGATATTTATAAAAATAGCTTATTAAAACAAGCCTCGAAATTGTGAACTTTCGAACGGCAAAAATTGAAACATTTCGAGTGAAATATTTCCCATACAAAGAAGAGTGTCCGGAATTAAAAGCTGGACAGCAGCTATATGAATCAAAACGGTAAATAACGCATTAATCGTGGCAATACAAGATTATAACGAATTTATATAAGTTAGGACCTTCTTGATCAATTTCTCGAAGATTAATTAAATTAAATAATAATAATTGAAAAAATTCCATTTCTGTGTTTTTGCTTAAAGAAATCTGAAATGAATTCTTGAGGTATCCTAAACCAAATTGTTGGGGAAATTCCTTGGGAAATAATCACTAAATGAACTCCTTTAGAAATATACAGAGCAATATCTGCACTTTTGAGCAATTACCGTAATAAATTTCTGATGAAATTTCCTGAACATAAACAGTAATACTTGTCGTAATGTCACGATGAATTCTCAAAAAAAAGATCTTTGAGAAATATTCGTTTTGATGCTATGAAGAATCATACTGGCAATCTTTATGTTTTCTTGGATCCTGTTTGGTCTCTTTTCGGCCGCTTTTTGGTCCTTTTAGGGCTCTTTTTCTAGCAAGAGGTCTTCAATTTTCTATTTTAAGGCACTTAGTCGCTTTGAAGGCGAGAAGCTTTCTTAATCTTGTGGCTTTCATCTTAATCTTTAACGACTGGCAAGAAAACGATGGGTAAGAAGCAAAGGGCTGTCAGTGACAAAAACCTAATTTTGAAAAAATCTACATTGATTTTTTCACGATTTTTTCATTCTATTCAAATTGTATGGGAGTCAAAAAACAAACCAATCTTTTAAGTATTAGGTATATATTTTTTCCTGTTGAGCGGAAAAATCTCCTGAGAATATCGTTAGAACGCTTGGAAACAGTAGAATTTCCTTAACTCATTTCAAAACCAAAATGATAGTTACACTTTTTTGCGTTTAAGTCCCTTACATAAAGTAACTTTCAAGTTGTAGTTCAGGATTAAAGTTGTTCTTAGCTTCACTATGCACAATATTTGCCAACGTTTGTTCTACCCATAGTTTCGAACGTGAACGCGCCTCTGTTACAGAGCACAAAAACCAGTGTAATTGCGATCCTAACGACCATCGAGTTAACCATGAATACCATCTTTCACTATGGTTCTCTAAGGGGCCGTCCATAAATGACGTAGCATTTTTTCACTGATTTTTTACACCCCCCTCCCCCCTCGTAGCATTTCGTCACAAATGCTGGTACTCCCCCCTGGAAAATACGTAGCATGTCGAGCACCCCCCCCCCCCTATATTTTTTTATTTGTTTTCCTTGTGACTGGGTTGAAACAAAAAATTGGAATTCAGAAGTTCAATACAAAGTTTGACATTAATTACTGACTGAAATGAAAGGATAATCTATTCTACACGCAAACAAATTTTGTTGTATAATCTACCGAATCCATGGTTTACTAAAATCTGGTGAAAATCACTGAGCAGTGCAGTAAATTTGACTATGTCCATAGTAGCATCCACTACAAAGCATTGTATTTCAATCCGTGACACCCACCGTACAACACAGTGTGGTCAAAAGTATGATGCTAAACTTCTCAAATCAAGAATGTTTCTAGTCAAAAATACTACAACTCTGGTTAAATCAACAGAAAAAATTTTCTTGTGTAGTGATGTTGACTATGTTTTGGTAGAGTTAACAGATTAATGTAGTCGGTTGAAAATCGTTGGTGCAGTTCTTAATTTTACCATGGATTCAGTAGTTTCTACAATAAAATTCATTTCAGTGTAACAGTTTGATATACAGTAGCGCTCAAAAGTAATTTGGAAAAGTTTAAATAATGCAATTTCAAATCATTTTAGCAAACAGTGGCCAGATTACACTTGAAATATTTGGAATGTTTAGAAAATTTTAGTGATTATTATACAAATACAATAATCTCTATTAATATTTCAGTTGATTTTTATTCTTGTTTTTCATACTGAAATAATCTTACACAACCTATAATGAAACCGTTGAATAATAAAAATTCTTCAAATTACCGAGTTATTAACAAAATTTAATGATAGGGCAATTTTGTTAACACTCGAATCTATTATTCTCATTAATATTCAGGCTATTCCATCAAGAGCATTGATATATCAAAACAAATGATGAGTTGATTGGGTGGAGATCTCCTGCAACATTGAAGGCATAATTCACGGAATGAATATCTTGCTTTAAATGTAATATTTGCCAAGAAGAGCTTATTGTATTTTCTTGAAGAAATAAAGCCCCAACAGAAAATATGGATAAAACTAAAACGGCTGACTTTATGTCATGTTAACAAATGGCAAAAAATATGTACTCCAAGTAGTTAGAGCATTGATTTTTATTTAATTCATTAAACTTATTTAGTTTATTTATAAATTTATTAATTTAGACGCGAATATAAATATGAATTCTTAACTTGTAACCAAATCAGTTATTGGGTCACCAAGTGGCTCGGTAGCTTAGTTGGTAAAGCGCTCGTCTAGCATACAAGAGTCCTGGGTTCAAATCCCAGCCGAGCACATGGATTTTTTCATAATTTCACCCATAATTTGTCCATCTTTACCACGCGTAATGAGTTAATTAATTTAACCATGCGGATTGGATTACCGAACAGCTCAATATAAGTGTCAATTTCAAAACATCTGTTTGATTGCATTTATCAAGAAAATCTAAAGCTTCATAGATATTTTTTTCAATCTTGTCATATGAATGTTTCGAAGCTTAATCATGATTTCATAACCCAAGTTTATAAGTAAAAAAAAAAACGAAGTTTTATAAAAAATAATTGTATGCAATTTTTTTCAGCGGCTTTCTTTTTACGGACTTGATTTAAAATGCTACGTCCACTAGCTAGGACCCCTCCCTCCCCTCGTCACACTTCGTCACAAATTCGTGAAGACCCCCCTCCCCCCTAAAAAGCTACGTCATTTATGGACGACCCCTAACTCGATATCGAGAAACGGAATATCGATTAAGGGATCTCCTATATTTATATGTGAATATCGTATATATTTTTAATGTGAGATCGTAGTCCGGGGCATTTGAAATGATAAAAATATTCTATGAAATGATCAAATTTAGCTAAAATGCAGTGGCATATTTTACACCCTGTTCCCTTACTTCGTTGAGCAGATAAATCCCAATTTCAAGTAGATTTTTCATCCTGTGTACCACTTTGGAAATAATATTTTCTGCTCACAATGCAGAGCGACTCTTTTTGGCTCCTGAACGTATATCGAATGTGGAGACAGACATATCGAAACACACAACGCTACGTAAGCTATAATGATTGTATCTGTGTTGTGCAAACATTCACGATGTAAAAAGTAGAGAAGAAATCCGATCGCCAATAGTTTGGCTGAAAATTATTCATCGCTAGTGCAGATTGTTTAACAGACAATGACACTGGATAACACTTTCGTCTTCCGTTTTTCGAAGAAATTTTATTTTTTAATAGGAATTTTTGAAACTCATGCAGAAAACAGTCATCTGTATGGGTTAAAGTTGGGTAATAGGGTGGTAGAACCCGTTGTAGTATGGCTCCCTCAAATTGATTGCACTGAACTGGTGTTTCGCTGCAAACACAGTTTGATGAGCGTGTCTAAGCCACAGCGACGCGATTTCACTGCGATTTTCGTCGCGTCAGTCTGGATAGTTCCATATACACTGGTCCCACAGTTATGAATCATCTAAGGCAGGCCTGCCCAACCTTTTTGAACCGCGGGCCGAATCGCAGAAAAAAAAATTGTGTGGCGGGCCACATTTTTCGACACTCAAATATATGCATGAAGTCTGACTAAACCAAACCTCGGATTTTCAAAAGCACAAATCTAGAAAACTAGACAATCGTTCGCTGTAAATTTGATCGACTGGTCATCACCAGCAGCTGATAATTCGACCAAATTTTCAGCTCGAATGGTTGTTTAGTTCCCTATATTTGTGCTGTTGAAAATTCTAGGTTTAGCTTCGATGTATTTTCGCCTTAAGTTCCAAAATTTTTTATCACTCGTAATGTTCTTATAAAATAAACACAGTTAGTGTGACAATAGTTAGTAAACGAAGTTTAAGAAATATGACAAAAATTGGTGAACGGAGCAAATTTCATATGGAAAAACCGAAATGAAACATCCTGCTAGATATCGTGAAAGCCTTTTTCAAAATCATGAAATAAATTCCTGTATATTTTGAAAGATCTGAGTACACCAGAAATTTAAAACCCTGTGAGAATAATCATACTCCGAATTCTTCCAGAACCCGACCTAGTACTATCAGAATGGCCCAGAATGTTTTAAAACCCTGAACAAGCTTTTACGAAAATCTTGGTTGGAATTTTCAGGATTTTACAAGTATCGTGTATACGATTCCTTCAGAATCTCACCCAATAATCATTCCGGAATCCTTTCTTGAAAACGTTGTTAATGCTTACCAGTATATAAAAACAAAACTGCTCAATACTTTATCATTTTTTCGCTTAAAATTCTGTCAAAATCCATGGTGTTATATGGTACCTTTCCCAGGATTTTAGAAAATAACGTTTTAAATTTATTTCATTTATTTACTTCCAAAGTTTTGTGAAAATTTGAGCCTTGCTTTAGTGAAATTTTGTTTGAAAATTTATCCTTTTGACAATGAGTTATGCGCTCAGGCTTCATTCATTGAATGTTGAAAGAAGGCACGGTAGAAACATTTTTGTTGTAATCCCAATAATATCAATCTAATATTTGTGTTTCTTTCTCATAATGAACCTCAAGTCAGATTTATAAGTAGAACAATTTTAACATTTATAAAACTGCAATCGGCAGTGCTTAAATCTAGCTGCAAAATGCCGATATTCTAAAATTAGGAACACAAATCATTCACAAAATAAACAATTACTGAGCTCAAATGTTAGCTTGAAACTAAATCGTTAATTAAAACGGTTAGTCTTGGTATGCTCTATTTAACTTCGGTTGGTAGAATAGCCAACGATCCAAATATGAGAAGAATCTTCGAACCCTCCGCGGGCCGCACAAAATGAGGTCGCGGGCCGGATACGGATTGTAATTAAATGCTATATAGTTCATATGTTTATTAGAAACTGCCTCGGACAACGTTTATTATATCCGGAGGTAAACCGGAACCAAGTATTTCAAGAATCTGCATGATAATGCATGATTTTTAATATTGCTACTGAGCGGGCCTAGTGAACATTGAATTTGTGGATTTATAAGCTTCTGGAGCATGTTTATTTGGAGAAGATGGCAGGTATTAGATCTAGATAGCAGAACTCATAAATGCTTTACTCTCCGACTGCCTTTACTGCAGTGATAAAAATTTACACGTTCGATTTGTGTGTTTAAAATTATGGATCGATTCATGAATGTCCACATCGAATTGCTGTGATTTTTTTTTGCAAACTTCGTATGTGTTACACATTAAATTCCTTTGTTTTGGTTCATGGATTGATTCATCAACCGATAACAGTGATTCCCATTTATTTCCACATAAGTTTCCGAAGTTTCCCCTTTAGATTGAATGCGTCAATCTATAGACGCATAGATCACCACCCACGGATTCAGTGTGTTTTACATATGGTTAGCTTATGTAATGATCATTATGTTTACGTTGGTCAAATAATCGATTTGCGTAATGAGTTTGTTATGATGAAATCGATGAGCTTTGCTATCGATTTCCATGTTCAAAACTTCTAAATTGTTGTGATCAATCCATAGCGAACTAAACTGCGGTTGGACTTCGTGTCGAACAACAGTCATCATCATTATTTCGAAGAGAAGAAGTTAATTTTGAAGCTGAATGTGTTATATGATAAATTGTGATTTTTCTTTTATTAGTAAAATTGTCCGATATTTTTATTTTTTAAAGTATGAATATCTTTTACACCTCCATGTGTCTGATAAAAAGTCAACATTTTAGCCTGGAGTTGATGTAAAAAAAATACGTGCGACAAAAGTGATCATAGAAATGCCAAACAATTGGTATTGATATCAATCAGAGAGGATGCAAACCAGTTCTTTTCTTTCTCACTCGTTACTTTTGGTCCTTCTGCAGATTTTTTATGTATCCAAAAATTATTCAACATAATAATCTTTGAGGCCTTACATAAACAACGTCCACAATTTTTAAAGCTATATATTTTATAGCTATTTTTTATAAAAATTTATTTTTTCCAAATTCCAATTTTCTTCAGATTCCTTTTCCACAAAAAAAATGAACAAACTAAGAACGCTGGTTCATAATCTGTGACTGGTGTGTATATTTCCCACAATTTATTGATCAAGTACCTACCTTGATACCTTGATGGCTACAGCATAGCGTCACGCCATTGCCGGGCGTATTGTAGAGCTCCATCTTCGTCGGTCTTGGGCGAAACTTCTCCAGTTGCCCGAACGTTTAGGGTCACCAGGTCCTCTTCCACTGCGTACAGCCAGCGTATTCGTGGTCTTCCCCGAAGCCGCCGACCTCTACTGGTTCCCTGCTGAATATTATTTTCGCAATTCACTCTTCCGACATTCGCACTAAGTGACCAGCCACTGAAGTCTGACGTATTTTACACGCTTGATAATATTCGCATCTTTCTACACTTGATACAACTCGTGATTCATGCGTCTGCGCCTCACACCATTTTCGAGTTTCCCACCGAGTATTGTCCGCAGCACTTTACGCTCGAAAACACCGAGAGCTTTCCGGTCTGACTCTTTCAACGTCCACGCTTCGTGCCCGTAGAGAGCCACCGGAAGAATCAATGTTTTATACAGGGCAAATTTTGTTTCCGTTTGCAAGCTACGGGACCTAAGCTGGTTACGTAGTCCGTAAAAGGCCCTATTCGCAGCCGTAACACATCTTTTCACTTCGCGGGAAACGTCGTTGTTACATGTCACAAGTGTTCCAAGGTAAACAAATTCTTCAAACACATCCCCATCAAACACTACCTCAGCACCTACACCACCATGCCTGACTCTATCTCTACCTGCAACCATGTACTTCGTTTTGGTAGAATTAATGGTCAGGCCCTTTCTTGTAGATAGGGCGGATGAGGCCATCCAACCAACCGGTGGGCAATTCTTCGTCCTCCGCTACTTTCAGCAGTACTCGGTGGATCGACTGGTACAGCTGCTCGCTTCCGTGCTTGAGAAGCTCGACCGGGATCTCGTCCTTCCCAGCAGCCTTACAGTTCTTCAGCTCGCTGATAGCCATTTTAACTTCTCCTATGGTTGGTGGGTTCACAGCTTGATCGTCATCATCTATGTTCATCCTGTTTCTCGCTACATTTTCATTCTCACCGTTCAACAATTGCTGAAAGAGCTCCTTCCACCTGGCAGCCATCGCCGTTTTATCGGTCAGCAAATTCCCTTCTCGATCATTGCACATGGCGGGCACTGGTACGGTATTGTGCCGCGCACCATTGACCGTTGCATAGAATCTCCGCATTGTTCAAGTATTTTACTCAAAAATCTTAGTCAAATCCGTATAAATACGCATTTATCTCTTATAGCTATGTTATTGAATCTGTAAATGTTGTCTGGGGCTTAATCTCTCACAACAAATCTTTGAAACAACTTTAAAACGTCGTTTCTAGCTAAGCCTCAAACGTCGCCACACGGCTTACAAAGTTGGCTAAAAATACAGCCCAAATAGCTACAAAAAGAATTTAATAATATTGTTGATTCATAACGCGATCAAGAGCTTGTTTACTGAGATTAAAAGCCTTGAAATGGCAACACTATGTGTTGCTTATCAGCAAAAATGATTCTGTGATGTTTTGTGATAAGTTTGATAATTATTTTGTCTTCTAAAATCAGCGGATTCATAAACTGTGGGTGATTCAACACAACAACGAAAGCGTGGCGATTTTCTGTCGTTGTCGCTGAATAAAATTGCGTTGATTTGGGGTGGCCAAGGGCCGAAAGGAAAGGAAAGTGTAAAAAACTTTAAAATTAGTAAGAAAATAGTAGAAAGTAACTAACAACTCTAAATTGCTCCTTTTCACCAGTAATAGTGATGCCCCAACAAACATTTTTGCTGAATAAGAGTTGAACAAATCACTCTTAAGCTAATTTCAGTTTAATAAACTATTGTTCAGCTATTAATGTTACTTGGGGCGTTCCTATAATAGTGAGTCTCAATGGGAAAACAATGTAAACCACTATCATAAGAACAGAAGTTAGCAAATGCCACTATTCAATGAAACATGAACATGAAAAATTCCATCATTTTATCAATCTCAGATTATTTTTTACTTAAAAGACATTAGAAAAGCTTCCGAATGGCATATTCAATCAATATTTGTTTCTATTTTCTTCATATTTAATCCATGAAACAATTATTCTTCACCTTCACCTTAAAATTTTCTCGATATCAGTTAGTTTTGTTTATAATTATATATACAACAATATTCTACAAACTAAATATATTCCTCTTTTTTTCTCATCTTCAGAAATCACCTCAAACAGGGTTCGATACGAAGTAGGTACCTCTAAACTAGTCAGAGTTCTTTCGATGTCGCATGATATCTGCGAATCTTACCACTCAAACTTACTCATTGTGCAATTTCGTGCTTATGGCCATTAGCAACAAATTGTCGTCTATGTTTACTTTCGCAATTGGCGCTATCCCACCACGCATCTCTCGCATGTGCTTTTCGTGTGTCGTTCATCAAACTCTAGTGCCCGGCAAACGGTCTTATCTATTGTTTAGAACAGTGGTTCCCAACAATTTTGAGCTGCAAATCGCTTTGAAGTTCGATGAAATTACCGTGGCCCCCAAAAGATCCTTCGAAAAAATCCACTAATATTCTAAGCCAGAGTCTAACAACTGTCTTTCAAAGAGTGCGATTAGGAAACTTCAATAAGGAGCTTGTCCGCAATAAAATTCATAGGGCAAGAGCTCTCTCAACCAAAAACGCCACCATCAATTTGCCAAAGATGTTCCCATCCCGTGTAATATTAGAAACTTAATTACAGTTTTTTCAGTTGTAATCCAGCTTTTTACGAGCGCTAATGGCTTAAAAATCTCTTAAGCAGAACAAATAACGTAATAAACTACTCCCATTTGTTCTTCGATCTAGAAAAACGAAACAGATTCAAAATAACTTTGCTGATCCACTGAGAAGCCGTCACGGCCCCCTAGGGGTCCGTGTTCCACTGATTGGGAACCCCGGATTTAGAGTGTTCGAGTTGTTCGATTCACGACTTTCAAAAGGTTCATTGGACGGAAAGAATCGAACCTATACGCAATTAGTCGGCGGCTTTTGCAATGCGCACACGCGACGCGACGGTGGTCAGTAAGTCATGGTCACGTTTTGTTCCATGGGAATTTTGCTGTGTTGATATCTAGCTTGGATTTACATTTGGTGATAACATTATAATCGAATGAAAACGGGTTGGTGCCGATAAAGAAAGATAAAATCTATATCAATCAGGCGTGAAAAAAACATGAATTGCGATAGAATTCTCGAAATCTTCATTAAATAGCCGTATCACAGAAAAGTAAACAAGCTTTGATTATTCATTCTACGTGATTCGCAGAAGAAATTTTACAAGTAGTGTAACGTGGAGCAATATTTTGACCTTAGTGGTTATCTTTATTTGATTCGAATTTGTTTTTATCTTTATTTGATTCCAAGCAATGAAAAATCAATCGAAAATTGTCACGTCTAAAAACAATAAATAGTCATAGCTTTTCCAAATCTTAATCGATTTATATAATATTTGGAGTGAAAGTCTCTTATTTGTATAGCATATGAACCATCATGATATTTATACCTTTTGTTTCGAATTGAGCTAGAAATCTTAAACAAAAACTCTTGCCTCACTCGAACTTTTGCCCCACTTTAATCTAACACTCTAAATATCTCGATTTTTACTTTTGTTTCATTTGTATTTTTTTTTTTTAATTAAGCTGATGATGTCAAACTAAGATTTATGCAAACCTGATAAATTTTACAAAAATCGTGTAAAAGTTCCATACGTCGATTCGAAAAAGTAATCAACAATTCAATGTTATAATCTCTGGCCGGAACAAAAGGATGACACTCTGCATTTAATCTTATCAGAATTGTTTATGAATTATGGGGAAACCCGAGTTTCTGATACCAGGAACAGATAATGATTGCAAAATCTATGTGTACACTCATTTTCAGGTGGTAGGCTAAAAGTATAATGGTTCTAAATCGGGTTTTAGATATTTATAAAATAATTCATAACGTGATTTAATAAGTGTCGTCAGTTATCCTAGTGGATCGATTTTTTTTTTTTTTGATTTCCTGTGCATATAATGTACTACCAAGTGCCCCCGTTGGTTTGACCACTTTTAATATGTACCCCTCTAATTTGCACATTGTTCAGATTGAAAATGGTTCCTGGTTTAGCTCATGAACGGAGTAAAGTGAAATGGAACGCAGTGGAACGGAAAGCAGAATTAAAACAAAACAGCCAAAAGGGTAACCAGAGACACGGTTTTAGAATGACTAGATGTTCAAACTAAAAATGAACCCCGATGGTTTGCATGAGATACCGTTCAAATTAGCGCGGGTGCACGGTATTGTGCTCTTAGCACGTCAATTACATGACTTACCAAAATTGTGATGTTATTGAGCTATGAGATGGACCAAAAGCTCGGCCACTTCTCGGAGGAAATGCCAAACGTGGTATTTCATACGGATGTATGAATGTGCTTCGCTTGAGACAGGATATAAAAACCCCAAACTACCACTCTCAGCTATGAGGAGCTCAAAAGGATTATCTGTTTATCAGTGTTCAATGTATGGTTAAAAGTGATTACTACCGGTTACTTCACGGTATGACTGGAGGAAATATTTGTGTTGGTACAAAGCTGTTAATCCCGGATGTCTTTTTGAAGCTGATTCATGCTGCGTTTCAATATCTGAAAAGATTAATCTCGTCTCGATAATTTTTCAAGTCGACATAAGGGGTCGTGCACAAATTACGTCACGCTTCGAGAGGGGAGGGGTCAAGCCATGTGTGACAAGCCTTACAAAAATTTCAGATTTGAAAATTAAAATATGAAAAATTATTTTCACACAAAACACTTTATGGCAAAATGATACACCGTTTTATTCAATTACTTACATTACAATTACAATTAGTTTTGAACCAGTTTAAGATCGGCTCTCAATGAATGTTTTGCGTGTTTTGGTTTTGATTCGTCTTTACGTCGCTTAGTCTCTTTATATAACGGAGCGGTGTAAGTAGTAGTTAGGTTTCGAAAGTTGAAAATCGGGCTTACTTATCTTTTATAAACTTGGAAATAATTCGTTTTAAAACTAAAAATCCAATAGCTTCAGAGTGGAATGTGTAGAATTTTGTCTGTGGGATACGATGAATTGATCATGTAAGGTAAAAAGGTGTAATACGGCCTCCCCCTTAAGGAAGAACTGCTCTATTGCAGTAGCAAATGCATAACTTCTATGGATTTATGTTAATGTTTTGTTTATATACTTTATCAGGTATCTTCCAAAACGGGTACTTTATTTTTCTGTAGGGAAACTAGGTGTAATACGCCCCTCTTCATTTTCACGGAATGAGGCTTCTTTAACTCGTAAATATGACTACATATCATAAATATTCGCGAAATAATTATGTTAGGGGGAGATCCCCAGTACCGGACACTTAAGCCACTAAATTCATAATTCGAAAAATATTGTTTTATGTGTTCCTGTCACTCAATAATGATAAATATTATCATTTTAAAGTGTACAAAAATAAATTTAAATATATAAATATGAATTTTGACAATGTATTTTGATTGATTGGAATGCAAATTGATCGATCTTGAAAGGTGGCACCCAATACCGGACACAATCTAGAAATGCCTCAAATTCTGTAAATTTGAACATCATTGAATGATTTCACAATAAGAATAGTGTATAATTGCCAATTCAATGCATTTGCAACATTTACAAGAACAATTTGAGTTTTTCTCATTTTGCAAGATGTCCATCAAAAACCTCTTTCATATATGATGAAAAATAGCACATTTTACGATGTGTTCTGAATGTTCATTCTTCTTAATTTTATTGCATGTTCGATACCATGATCGACGGAATCCATGAAAAATGAATTATTTTGAGACACTGGTGCAATAATTACAAAGATATCACATAACATATCAAGCTGTCCCGAAACTGTGGGACAGAATGTGCTTAACCAAAATTGTAATTTGTCCACATTTAGTTCAATTATGGTACAAAATAAATTCATACTATCAAATGAGGATTATGTTCGATCATGCTTGCGTGATCCAAAGTATTTTGTAATATCCAAAATAATTACTAAATAGGCTCATAATTATGGCGATACGTAATTTTTTAAGATTTTCAAACATTTCTACTTTTTTAAAAAAGGCATGCATATTTCAAGGATGTGTTATCCTACGCAAACATTAGTCTCCACAATAGCTTTCCTTTCTACTAGTACACCATCTTGATTGGACCATGATTTCTCAATTTTTCGACTTTGTCCGGTATAGGGTGCTGTCCGGTACTGGGGGATCTCCCCCTATATGTTCTTTGAAAAGTGTAAACAGTCAAGAAAAATCTAAAAATATCGAAAATCAGGTTTTTTGGTTTAAAATATTGCTTCTACATGCTAAATGGTGGATGAAGCCCATTCTTTACTCTTGTACTTATTACAAAAACTTTTACCGGAAAACAAATGCTTATGAACCCTTTTAAGCTTAGCAGGTGGTGGAATTCTCCTTGGAAACATTTCTACAACGCCTCTACATGTCCTTTTTTTATATGGGAGGGGCATGTTTCCCGGGTTGTTTTGAAACGTAAACATTTGGACCGTTTACCAAAACATCTTGTACAGTTTTTTGAACCAACCTGAAAAAAAAGTTGCGTGCAGAGCATGGCCGACCTTGACATAAAAAACTTTAGAATTGATGCATTTGCTAACACCTTTTTGCCTTGGACGGTCCTAATCTCGACCTCAAAACAACCCGGGCAGTATGTCCCTTGATCTACTGGTTGAGTGAAAAGAGCTTAGCCAGTAGGTATTTTTCGCATGACTGCAATTGAGAACAACTTCTACCTCATCAACTCAAAATTAGGTTAACGCACGAACGCCCTGAATTGAGTGGAATGAACCCACTTTTAGGTACTGCATTTTCTCCGTGCAGCAAATACTACCCGAATTTTAAAAGACCGAAGTAAACTGTCAAAAACGCATGAACGACAATCAGACCTATTCCAAATCTTCAATCAAAAGCAAATGAACTTCTTCTTGTACGATTCGATTGGCTTGGTGATTGAGCTTAAGGACACAATTAAGAGTGACTCCCAGATTTTGACGGTCTCTACACCAACTAATGATGGTTGCTCATATTGATAACTTCAAACAATAGACTATCTTTTCCGCTTGAACATGATCACAGCAAAAGTTCAGTTCAGTTGGCTTTATTGCTAGGGGAACTGTGGGTAAAATGAACAGGGGGGGGGGGGGTAAAATGAACAGATTTGTGTTTTACAGTAATTATGATATAAATCTATGCAAAACATTGCACCATCAATAATCTTCAGACTAAGGAACTATTTCGACAACTCTAGAGCGATCTAGAACTGTCAAAAGCTTAAAAAGTAAACAAAAACAAAGTACGCCTCTCCGTTTTCTCATATGATGTAAATTTTCACTCCAGGAATTTAAGGTTTTTATTACTAAAACCATCAAAACTCTATTCAACTGCGTATCACATCATATCTTTAAAGTATTTATGATATGTAGACGAAAATTGAAAGTATTTTATTTTCTAATTTATTAGAACACATGATTTGAAGATGTTGATTCTTTGGGGGTAAAATGAACCACTCGAGATGGGGGTAATATGAACACCATCGCAGGTGAATACTACCGGATTTTATTTCAGATGCCGAGAGTTTTCCGGAGAAAATAAAAAGACATACATGGGCAGCCATCCAAATGGTCGCAGCTAAACGTTCCATCGATTCCAGATTGTCCGTGAGATATGCATTAAACATGTACTAGATGCCGTGCATCATGCGACAACCCGCTCAATTTGAATGGTGTTCATTTTACCCCCACTACATGTTCATTTTACCCCCAGCATGTGTTAATATTACCCCCCTTGTATGTTCATTTTACCCCCAAGTATATGTTCATATTACTCCCGTTACATGTTCATTTTACCCACATGTTTGGAACATTGACTCTATGGAAAGAAATTTTCAAAATTATAATAATGTTGATAAAACTCTATTTCCATCACAATATTTCAACTTGTTACATTGCATAAACATTCTTCTTCAGTTATGAGCAATTGAAAAAGGATCTGACAGCTTCATAAGCAAAAAAACATGAAAATTGCTTAGGGTGTTCATTTTACCCCCAGTTCCCCTACTTGTCGTTTTCTTGGCAGAAACTCGGTTGTAGATGAGCATAGTCTATAATTGATTTTATTGCGCTGAAAATCTTCAGTTGATCGACATGACTTTACTACACGCTAAAATAATATAAAATACCATTCTAAAACCCTATTCGATCTATTAAATCATTGCGATGGTATATATTGCTAAATGCAATTTTTTGATGGTTTTATATTGCTAATTGCATTTTCAAAAATTATTACTATAATACATAAAGCCGTAGCCCCTAAATTACATTAAGCTAAGCATTTTTGTTAATGGAAAAAATAAACAGGAAAAATAATTATTATTTGCATTTATTTGTATAAACCATTTTACAGTTTGCCTTTCAAGATACATTAAATTATTGCGACGGTTGTTAGTACGTATTCATGTCTTGTCCACCGTAGCTTGTCGCAACTGCAGCTTCAATCCCCCTCGCACGTTGATCTCCGCTCTTGCAAACTAACTCGTATCTGTTGGAGGGGGTTGAATCAATCTCAACAAAAGTTCTTCAATGAGCTGTCATTGTCATCATATAAAAGACATGACGTTCAAAACCAATAATATTTCGATTCATATTCTAATGATATACTGTACCTATTTAGTCAAAAGCTAAAATCTTGTAGTATAATGGATAAAAAATAACAATTATCTTGAATTCAGATATCTCTGATACAGTCAACTCTCCACAACATTGAGTAAGGCAGATTTCGACACAATACAAAATTAATTGTAATATCACGTAATTTTAACTGCACATCAGTCCCGTCAAAAATATTATGCCAATTAAATCATTTGAACGTATGAGAACAGCCAACTGCTGCTGAATATTGAGTTCTAGCAATCGATAGAACCGGTTTCACAACTTGATAAAAAAAATATGTAAAAGTCTGACAGGGATTTGAACCCCTGGTAGAGGGAGTGAGAGCTCACGACCATCTCACCACGCTGAACGAAGTAAGTTAAACTTGATACGAATTTTGTGTTACTACTCGAAATGGGTTTGCTCTACTTTTGCCTCTCTTGGTTGGTATAGAGTCTTCGATAAGCCGCCTAACCAGGGTTGCGTTACCTACATCGTGCTAGAGGGGCTGCCTCCTCTGTGCATTATCCGTTTGTTCTTTACATGATGTCCACGGTCATAGCCATCACAACCATCCACCTTTATCAGGGCTTTGGACCTGTAGCTCTGGTTCTCAATAGTTTCAAGCTCTTTTGGACATGCTACTATGGTGAGCCGTCATGCGCTAGCGGTGTTCGACTGGAGTGTGCCAATTACAAAGGAATTACCCTGCTGAATTCAGCGTACAAAATTCTGTCGCGCATCCTGTTTTAACAGACTAAGACCGCTTGAAGAGTCTTTCGTCGGCGAATACCAAGCTGGTTTTCGTGAGGGCCGTTCGACAACGGACCAGATGTTTAGCTTGCGAAGGATCCTAGATACGACTCAGTGAAAAGAAATGAGCTTTGGCAGATAATGTCTGAATATGGTTTTCCGGCGAAACTAATTATGCTGATACGTGCTACGCTGGATGGTTCGAAATCAAGTGTTCGGGTCGCAGACGAGGTGTCAACCTCGTTCTTGACGTTAGACGGGTTGAAGCAGGGAGACACACTTTCGAATTTACAGTTCAACATTTCTTTCGAGGGTGCTATTAGGAGATTGGGCGTGCAGAGAAATGGCACTATTATCACAAGGTCGCACATGCTCCTTGGCTTTGCGGACGATATAGTCCTAACTGGAATCGATCGCAGGTCAGTGGAAAAGGCCTTCGTATCTCTGAAGAGGAAGACAGCGAGAATAGGCCTGCCCATTAATTCTACCAAAACGAAGTACATGGTTGCAGGTAGAGATAGAGTCAGGCATGGTGGTGTAAGTGCTGAGGTAGTGTTTGATGGGGATGTGTTTGAAGTTGTTGAAGAATTTGTGACATGTGACAATGACGTTTCCCGCGAAGTGAAAAGACGTGTTGCGGCTGCGAATAGGGCTTTTTACGGACTACGTAACCAGCTTAGGTCCAGCAGCTTGCAAACGGAAACAAAATTCACCTTGTATAAAACATTGATTCTTCCGGTGGCTCTCTACGGGCACGAAGCGTGGACGTTGAAAGAGTCAGACCGGAAAGCTCTCGGTGTTTTTGAGCGTAAAGTGCTGCGGACAATACTCGGTGGGAAACTCGAAAATAGTGTGTGGCGCAGACGTATGAATCACGAGTTGTATCAAGTGTTCAAAGATGCGAATATTATCAAGCTTGTAAAATACGGCAGACTAAAGTGGGCTGGTCACTTAGTGCGAATGTCGGAAGAAAAAATTGCGAAAATAATATTCAGCAGGAAACCAGGTAGAGCTCGGCGGCATCGCGGAAGACCACGAATACGCTGGCTGTACGCAGTGGAAGAGAACCTGGTGACCCTAAATGTTCGGGGCAACTAGGAGAAGTTTTGCCAAAAACCGACGAAGATGGATCTCTATAATACGCCCGGCAATGGCGTGACGCTATGCTGTAGCCATCAAGGTATCAAGGTAGGTAGAAACTCGAAAAAAATTTCTTGGCTTTTTCATCGATCGAATCCGATTACGTTTTGAG
Organism: Aedes aegypti; assembly: GCF_002204515.2. NCBI lineage: Eukaryota > Metazoa > Arthropoda > Insecta > Diptera > Culicidae > Aedes > Aedes aegypti. The sequence continues at coordinate 27,267 of NW_018734613.1, forward strand.
TGGAATATTTCTGTAAAATGGATGTAATTGAATTCAATTACGTTCGGTTCTTAATACCTAGCCAAAAATTACGTCGGTCGTTATTATTATTATTTTTGCTATGAAGTTATAGAATACAAAACCAGTGCAAATGTTATCCAAGGGATCAACAAGGTAGCCATGTATATCAATAGAAATATCCGAAAAACTTTAAAAACTGGTATGGCATCGACAAGTTTTCGCAAAAATTTGCAACTCTTTGAGTAGATTAATAGTAAAAAGGTGTTTTTACCATTTATTGAATAGATATTAATTTTATCAAAGCAAACGAGAATCTCTTTTCCATACAACGCACACAAGTTATCAAAATTGTTTAAAATTAAAGATTTTAGTATTTCAATATCTAAAACTGACGTAGCCACGAAAGCTCTTGTATGTTATAAAGAATTGTTTGCATTGCAGCTAAACCTATTTATGCCGCCAAACTTTAATCATCAAAGCCAATGAATCCAAGATAAGTCTCCGAAGACACCATCCAACAATGGGAGATCAGGTGGTCATTTTTCATATTACTAACAACATTAGTAACAAAAATCCAAAATTTGAAGGTGCTACTTGATTCAGTTTCTGAGATATACAGTATCAAAGAAAAAAAAATAGATGTAAAATTTATACTTTTCGACGAAAAGAAAACATCTGATTTATCAAACAATTACATTTTTTATTAAAGATGAATGGCATTGATGAAAAATGTAATAGTTTGATAAATTAGAAGATTAAATAAAATACGTTTCCATAAGGATTTTTACATAAACTTTCTGCTGAACTATTAAAATAATGTCATATCACTTAGTTATATAAATTATAAAATTTGACTATTTCATCAAACTTGTTTGCAAGCTTACTAGCTTGTATGGCAATTGAATTGTTTAATTTGCTATAGAATTCAAACCTAATGTGTATAACAATACATATCAACAAAATTTCCAGGCTCAAAATTTATTTTTTAGGGAATTATTGTATTTTGGATTCAGCGAACTCATATTTACTGGAGACACATAATTTGGTCCTTAAGCCACGCAAAAATGTAATTTTTGTTACGCTGTGTTAGCACTTCCACAGTTATTAACTGAGAAATTTCTGTGCCAATTAACCATTGTTGTATACAGTATATTATTTAAGCTATTGAGGGCTCGAGGAAATTTCCCGAGAAGATTCGTGACCAGTGAGTTTCCAACTCACCATCTTTTGCAAGTGTTTTCTGAATAGCTGCGCATTTAACACAAAGGCTATTTGGGCCTCATAAGCTTTGACAACGCATGAATAAGGCAATGGAACTAGCCCTAGTCTTGAAAAAATATTTTAGTTTATTATCGAAACCTACATGAATTTTTTTGCTTATTCTTCCAAACATGAGAATTTCCATAAATTTCTAAAAACTAACTTTGGTTCATAATAAACATCATACACTTAACCTATCTATTATACCACTTACATGTATGTAGGAATTCCATTTGCCGTCAGATTTTCTTTTTTAATATGCATTCTCAGGACTAATAGAAACCAAGCCTGGGAAATAAAATACTAATAGACTATAATATAAAATGTTGTAAATTCAATCTTATACCATCCAACATGCGATAAGAATCAATAGGAAATGTACGGTAATGTATCCACAATACTACGGCAAACAACCAAACAACTCTCAATTCGCAATAATTTTGCCTTCATAAAAAAACAGGTAAACCTTTCCTCAGACGATTGACGTCACTAATATTGAGTTGTTATCATCGGAAGATAGCTTTTATCATGCAAAGCGTGCACATTGACGTACAGTGGCTAATATGCAGTAATCGTCTGATTGATTACTTAGCCTCGAAAACAAATCCCTGCCATCTGATTACCCCTTCCAAATGGGCTGTTTTGTTCATTCCGACTGGGAAAACTACCATCCTTATAGCTATTTTTTCTGATTCCCAGTCATGATAGCATAATGCGCCGAGCACGCAATTTTGTACCATCGACAATTCCATAAACGAGTCATTAACATCCTCCGCAAATTAGCATCACGCGATTTGCAAAACAAACACGTTCTTCCCGCCAGAATGCGAATGTTCAACAAACAGTCGTCATCACAAGTCGTTTGTCTAAGCTCCTAGCTCAAGCATTGGAATAGAAATTAATTGCTGGCGGAACCTTGATAACCCTCCATCTGCCGGTAAGTCTGGGACGCGAAAATTTTGCAAAATAAAGCAACAAAAGTAAACACACACTAACCTTGTTTTATGGTGGGATCAGTAATAATTACTCGAAGGTTCACTTTGCAAGGCAACAACGCGCTTATCAGTAGACAGTGTTCGACTCGGATGATGAGCGAGCCTCCATATTGGACCCCCAGCAGAGAACATCTGTGATGGATGTTTTTGTTTAAAATTGGCATAATTGTTTCTTAGTTGTCCATTACGTTCATATTGGGGCAGAACCTGCCCTTAATTTTGCTACCATATACTTTCTATCATGTAAATTGCACTTGAATGGGATTGGATTTGAACCCATTATCACTGTTTTAGTAGTCACGCTGCTACACGTTTTGCCATAGAAGGTACGGCAGTGGCATGATCGCTTCCAGAAAGGGGCTTGACAACAATTGATAGGGAAATATGGGAAAGGGAAATGTCTATCAACAAGCGCAGTAAATATTTACAGTTTAATGATAATATTATTGTATACATATCATCTAGTGCTAAGAGATTAACTGAAATGTGCCACAAAAGGTAATACAGATGATAACAAATAATAATTTATGATCATGGATGTTGTATTATTGCATCATTGTTCAATCCGAAAATCATCACCTTTCTTGCTCGTGTCTTGATAACAATATTAAGTTCATCCTCACGTGATTCGTCAGTTTTAAAATTTGAAAATGGTATAATTTTCAACTTTCAACAAATTTGATAAACTGGCGTGAGTCGTTCTCTTTTTTTTTTTGTTCTCTTTTTCGTAGATTTTCATCATTCATTGATGAATTTAATGTCTGAAGAATGAATAATAAAAAAACTTTTTTTAAAAGTTGCAAATTTTTGCGGAAAACTTTTCAATACCCAGAATTATACATTATTTCATCTACCAAATTGGCAAAGTTTATCGAATACATTATGTTGATATACAGTCCACCTCCCTTACTCGATATCGCGTATCGTGACTTAGAATACTTAACTGACTTTTCTCACTGAGAAGACGTGTAACTTTTCGTCAACCTTCACATCAATTTGTCCATTTTAATCCAATTGCAAGTATATGTAATGTTTAGCTTTTCAGTAGTTATTTATATTTAAGTTTTAAGATATATAATCAATACATCTTTTGTCTTAAAACCGTTCTGGCATGTTTTGCAGAACATGTCAGTTTGTCAAACGTAAACATCGTATTCATGATATATTCCTGCTTGTCAGGAAAGGGTGCTAAAATTAGCGTTACACAGATTTTTGAACAGCCATCACTCTAAAACTAGTCATTCGATTTCAAATCTTGCTTCACAGTCATAAGTTGACTCTTCAACTAGTAAATAAAAATATTCTTCATAGTCTTTGATTCCTTGCAGTCTTAAGGGGGTGTGGAAATGTGTCTTCCAAAAATAACAGCGTTTGAATGGTTCAGAGCTCATATCTCAGCCATCAGATAAAATTATTATAATTTATTCCACCATTGGAAACATTCAAGACCAGCATTGCAAAAGAAAGATATCAAACAGAGTCGCAGCAAGGCAAAGGGAGAATAGGGGGCTCTCATTTGATATATTTACAAACCTATAAAACATATTTCTGGTGTCACTATGCAATCATTTTTGATTTTGTTTGACGATTCGACACTTCTAGTGTTGATCTTCAATAGAAAATACTAAACAGGGCCGTAGCTTGAGCTTGAGCATGATTGGCCGCCTGTGGATTCTACTCCAGTATCGCCAGGTCAGCTGCACTTACACAAGGCACCAACCGAATGACTGCTTGGGACTAACAGACACCCTCAGTGTATAAATGCTGGTGATCTTCCTATTTTTAGGCAACAATGGCGACTGCCACGTCAGAATGTGGATGTCAATGTGGAGAAGGGGAGGAAATGATGTTTGCTCTTATACTGGCCCACTGTAGATCGTGGAGTCCCGACTGCATCTACGCCAATTCTTGCGGAATGTATGGATTGAGGGAAAGGCATGGCAGAGAGGTTTGCTTTTGTGGTTGGCAGACTGCCTATGTATTAGGCGTGAGGAAGGGCATGCGCGTGAAAGAATGGAAGCGTTGAGAAACGATTTCTCGTCCGCCTCTGGTTCAAGCGTTTGCTATGAACCGAAACAATGCTCAAAATCACAAAAAATAAATCACTTCTTTACAATGCATAAACCGATTTTTGAATTTCTTTTACCATTTGAATGCCTGCATCTTTCAGAGAAAAATAATATTCAACATAGTTGTAGTAAGGTATAAGGATTTTAAGGGGTACGATCTATTTCTTGGTCGCGTTTGCCTGTAAATCAAAATTCAAAGTGATGACAGGTAGATTTTTTTCTTTATAACATTGATTGTAGAAGACAACAGAGGTATGCATTTTTGAAAACACTCAACATTTATTTTACCTAATAAACTGCTTAAAAACTCTATTTCATGAGTCTGTTTGCGTGTAAATCAAAATTCAAAGCAATGACAAGTAGTTATTTACGGATTCAATTTGCTTATAGAAGTTAAGTGAACATGTTTGAGAAGAAATAGACATTTTCTTATAACACAAATTTATTAACCTAAGAAACTACAAAAATCCGATTTCATGAGCTTGTAAGCCTGTAAATCTAAATTTAAAGCGATGGAACGTAGCTTTTTTGAAATAAATATACTAAATAAAGTTAGGAGAACATGTGAAAGTAGAAATAGAAATTTATGAGAACACACAACATTTATTTATTCAAGAAACTACGTAAAACGCTAATGCATGAACTTAAATGCTTGTGAAGAAAAATTGAAAGCAATAGTATATTATATATTTCAACATTAAATTGTTTTTAAACACATATATTGAGAAGTTATACAAATTGTTGATTATGGTTTATGGATTATGGTAATAGAAAGTTTGGAATTTATTGTAGAAGCCAAGTGAACATATTTGAGTAGAAATAAAATGTTTGATTACACTCAAATTTTATTGTAAAAAAATAGATATAATCACCTTAGAGTTTGATTTAGAGGCAATTTAAAAATGGGATTATTTATAGTTTGTTCTTAAAGTAAAAGAAATTTCTAGATCAATCAAAAATTATAGTCTAAACTCAAATATGTTAATTTAACTTCTACTATTAAATTTCAAACGAAAAAAAATAATCGCTTTAAATTATAATTAACATGCAAAAAGGCTCATTCAGAGGGTATTTCTTAGTTTCTTATGTGAAATAAATTTTGAGTGTAATAAAAATTTCCAATACTTTTTTAAACATATTTATTTACTCCTAAAATTGAAAGAAAACACAAAACAATCGATTTGAGTATTTATTTACAGGCATATATGTTTATTCAATAGGGTTTTACGTAGTCTCTTATAGAAAATAAATTTTGAGTGTAATCAGAAAACTCTATCATCACTTTTAATTTTGATTAACAGGTAACCTAGCTCATGAGATAGGGTTTTTCGTAGTTTCTTTGGTTAAATTTAAGTGGTACTTCTCAAACAAGTTCATTTAACTTCTTGTCGTTCCATAGAATCTCGATTTCCAGGCGAACAGGCTAATGAAATAGGGGTTTTGATGTTTCTTAGGTAATATAAATTTTGAATGTGATCACAATTTTTCATTTCTACTCAATAATGTTCACTTGACATCTGCAATCGAAGTAATGTCAAAAAAAAAAAACTACATATCTTTGCCTAAGATTTTGATTAAGAGACATATAGTTTAAAAAAACGTTTTTTTTTTTCTTAATTTTTTTAGAGTATAATAAATTTTAAGTGCATTAAAAAGTAACCTAAGCATGTTAATGAGTAAATTTTGTAACGAAAAAATTTAAGATCATCGCCTTCAATAATGATTTGCAGGCTAACAGGCTGCTAGAGGAATTTTCCTAGTTTCCCATGTGAAATAAATTTCGAGTGTAAGAAAAATTTGCATTACTTCAAACAACATGTTAACATAACTTCTACGATCAATTTGAAGTTGGAAACGAAAATACAATTTTGCTTTGATTATTTCTTTACAAGCATATATGTCAATTGGACTAGGTTTCACGTAGTATTTCGGGTAAAAACAATTATATTGTAACAAAAAAAATTGTTTTACTTCTTAAACATGTCACTTCACTTCTACTATCAATTTAATGTTGATAAAGTGACATATTATTGATTTTAATTTTTATTTACAAGCATATATGTTTACAAAACAGGGTTTACATTGATTTTTGGGTAAAATGAATTTTGAGTGTGATCAGAAACATGTTTATCTAACTTCTATACTGCCCATAAAAGTATAACTGTCCCATATTGATTTTCGAACCAACACCGTTTTTCATCGCAACATTCATGTTTTATTATACACTTCACTAGGCATATGAAAACTTATACACTTTGTTTGAAAGTGTTGTGGAAAAATATGAAGTTGGTGCAGTCCCATTTTGAAAAAAAAGGCATAACAGTTTCTATTTGAACTTTGAACCCCCAAAAGCAACCGCAAACTGGAATTATGTTCAACTTTATATTTTTTAACTGATCAATATTAGCAAAATGAGTATTCTGTGCGTTGGAGCTTAATGAATATTGCATTCAAAAATTTACTAGAACATTATATTCATTTGTATGAAAATTCAAACTTCAAAATTTGAGCGCTTTTTTCTCAATGCCTACCAATTCCATATGGACAGTTATGCCTTTATGGGCAGTATAAGCAAATTTATTCCGAATAATCAACATGTCATAACTCTTAATTTTGATTTTCAGGTAAACATGCTTATGAGATAGGGTTTCTAGTAGTTTCTTAGGTTACATAAATTTGTAAAAATGAAAATGTATATTTCTTCTCGAACGTGTTCACTTAACTTCTATAAGTAAGTTCATGCCGAAAAAACTACTTGTCATTGCGTTGGATTTCAAATTATTGGCAAACAGACTCATGAAATAGGTGTTTTAGCAGTAAATAGGTAAAATAAATTTTGAGTGAAGTTTCTGTTCTTATTCAAGTAGCTTTACTTGGCTTCTACAATTAATTTTACGTTAAAAAACTATATGTAATTTCGAGCCACAGACAAACAGGAGAAAAAAGGGTTTTCAGGTGAAATTTATTTTGAGTGTTTCCAAAAATGTATGTCTCTATTCAAATTTAATAACTTGACTTCTGAAATCAATTTATGGAGATGTGTTAATTTTAACCAATTTTTAACACGATTTTTACTTTAATTTTTTTGCTGGGAGTGAAAGGATGGTGTTTTAGCAAATTTGAATGTGAAGGATTAATCACTAGAATTACCTAGTGTCGGAGATAGGTGGACTATTATTGATTTTTTTAAAGCGCCACCACAGACAAACAGACGTCACACTCATCATGTCCATCAACTACCTTTTTAACGGTCGATTTGAATTTATTTTAGGTGATCAATCCACCACCCGGCAGCGCTCGCATTATTTTTGTTCGCGTTTGGCGTTTACACACTAACGCCATGTATTGACCCATCGGCCAAACACACAGATTTTAGCATAGGGCGTACACGTTCTCTCGACTATGATTTTGACCGTGATTTGTTTTTAATGTTACGTCTGGCGCTACCTTTAATGGAATGATAAAGGATACCAACATACAATTTGTTCATAAAAAATGAGAATTTTTGTTAAATAATGCTTAACTTTGACGAACAAGTTTTCTTATGTTTATGTAAAACCTATTGAGTTTCTTCAATCAAAAGCGTTTTGTAAGACAACACAATGTTCACAACATTGTAGAAAAATAGTTGAACGATGCACAGAAAACCGATTATGGTTTTATCTATAAATAAAAAAAAAGCAAAAACAAAGTTTCCACTTTATAAAATGAACAGTCCTGAAAGTATCGAACTGATTGCACATTTCGATGCAATTATCAATCATTATATCTTTGGAAGAAAGCACGCATTCCGGAAAAACGCCCTTTCTTCCATATTGCCACGTTTAGCGACAGTTTTAAATCCCGCTTTTTCGGGAGGAAGTTGTGAATTCAAAGATTCGCCATTTCTCTTTGTGCGTTGTTGCAACAATGTTGAGTGAATTAACGAATGAAGACGAGACCTTCTAGGAGGTGTTTTTTTCGAGACGGTGTCCAAGAAGGATTTCCACAGCTAGCTTTCACGGGTCCACAAAAAAATCGAAGGCACGGATCCAATGAAATAGAGTAAGTCACCAATTGTGGAACTGTCTAATTCCTTGAAAAAAAAAATTAACTACCCGTACTTATCGCATGGGATGTCCAACAGTTAGTAAGAAATAAGATCATTTAACATTTGTTGACTCACTCTTATATCTTAACTTTTGAAAAGCTTGTCTCTGTTTTCATTCAGATACGCTCAAACTTTAGAAGAAACTTAAAACTTGAAATAAACTTCTATATAAATCACTTCGATTGAATTATGTACAGTATGGACAAAATAAAGTACGCATTGGTCGCATAGCATGGGTTTTTATTCCTTATTCCCCAATTGACCTGACATTTTCAGTTAAGCTTAACAATACCTTGAATTATCTAACATAATAATCTCGAAATGAGGGGAATTTTTTGGTATACTCAGCTAAAAATCAACAAAAAATGTCACTTACACCCCTTTGCTTTTGGATGACTCAATTGTATTTCAGTCTATGCTTCTAGTAAAAATTCCAATACAGGTCGGAACCCGATTATCCGGAGTATCGTTTTTTTTCACTCCGGATAATCCAATCACTGAGCAAAAATATGGAAATCTTCGATAAAAGAACTTAAATATTATCTTTTTTCATGGTTTTACCTATATGATGCGGTGGCGTAGCCAGAAATTATTTCTAGGAATAGTAGCCGGTCTTTACAAGAAAAAAAATTTGATCAGCATACACAAAACGAAACACTTTTTCAAATCCCCCTTTTCTTTAATACGTTCAAAAATGCCAAAGCCATTCATATTGAATATTGCAATACCAAATTATCTCAGATTTATGCATAAAAATTGAAAAACAAGAACATCAAAATATAAATTCTGGAACAGTAGCGTAGCTAGGGGGGTGCGGTGGGTGCGGTCCGCACCGGGCCCCGAGTTTCATAGGGCCCCAAATCGTGGTAAGTGTTTCATTTACTATAAAGAATTAGATTACTAGAAAACTAACAGGTTACAAGCAGATGAAATCTCAGTTTGACGGTGTACTTGATCGGCAATGTGTAGGGTCCCATAATCAATGGTATTAGTGATTAGAAAAGCTTAAATACCTCAAAATTCATTCTCGATAACTCAGTGTAATTTTGAAATTCATACGGATCTACTTAAATTTGCGGGGCTCATAACCGTAACTGAAACTGATTTGGAGGTATGTTACAGACCTCACCGTATTTCATTTCAATTATAATCTATATAAATAAAAATGGAATGGTGTTTGTATGTCACGAAATGGCTTACGAACGGGCCAACGGATTTGAATGATTCTTTCTCAGTTTTGTTCGTCAAGGGTTCCGACGTGTTTGTGTGTATAAAAATCCCAGGATATTCACCGGAAAGTTGAAAAAACGAGCGCGAAATAAACTGTCATTTTATATGGGACGATCAAAAGCGTTTTTCAACAGCCTACTTGATGGCAAGACGAAGCTTGCCGGGACCACTAGTTTAGAATAGAAATCAATAACCATCTTCGGGACATGGTTAGTACATATTCAAGGCTGGTAGAAGATCTCTTTTTAGAGGCTTTATTTTTAAAAGGCTCTATTTTTAAGAGATCTTAAAAATAGAGCCTTTTTTTAAGAAATTTTTTTCACTGGTTCTTTAGGAATTTCTTTTCAGATTCCTCGAGAAAAAACTTCATAAATTGGGATAGTGAATTTTTTCCCATAGATTCTATACAAATTTACAATACCCAATTGCCTCAGACATCTATTCAATGGTTTGTCGATTTAAATAGATGATTTGACCTTTCTAACTACGATTTCCATGAGCTGTCCGGAATTCGAATCAAAATGTTCGGAATACGAGGCGAAAGCGAAGAGGCGTCCGGAATAAGAATCATGGAAAGGCCACACATTTCCATTTATTTAAATTATTTCCTGTTGCGGAAATCAAAATCTTCACCCAACATTCGAAAGTTAAGTGTTTTGAAGGCTCGATAACGCAGAAGAAATTATAAATATGATTTATTTTATATGCTTTCGAAGAGTAATACTTCACTGAGGCCCTAAGTGTCCGTAATATGAATCAGAACGGTTATGGAGATCTTCCCTAGCTTCATAAAGGAGCTCTTTAAAAAAATACTATACTGTTCATTTGCATTTGAGGATTTTTCAAAGAATTCCTAAGAGAATTCCTATGCCAGTTTCTCCAGTTTTGCCATATAGGACTTTTTACAGTAATACTTCGATATAACATAACTCGATTTTATATATTCGTTACGTTACATCGAGGTTACGTTATATCGAAGCAGAGTTTTTTTGTATCTAAATTCGTTCAACATGTATACTTTTATTGGAAAATGGATCATGAATTAATGTTATTGACCTAGTAATCATTTTCAGTCTTTCTTACATATTTCCGTCCATCAACAGTTCTAGTAGGGTCGATGTACCAATAACGCATAGCTATGAAAAAAATTCGTATAAAATTTGAAAAGTAACGCTAGCGTCATTATTTTTACACCATTTGAAAGCTTTTTATCTTGGTTTCGTAAAATAAAAAATAGTTTTCTCTCAGTAGTGCTACATTAGGAACAATAGGTTTACTATAGGCGCGAGGGAACTCAAATTTAAAGCAAAAGTAATTAATTCGATAATTTTTTAACAAATTCAATCTGTGTATCAATGGTACTTAGATAAATAGCTCCTGACCTTCATGTCAAAAAATGTTTTCAACGATTTATATCAAAATGGCCGTAAAAAAGCCACTAGTGCGACTATAGGGGACTGTCCACTAAGAGAACACCGACCCTAGGCAAATATGGGACAAGAAGAATTTTGTTATGAGGAACTCTTGAAATAAATCCTTTTGTTATCTCTTGACAGAATTTTAAGAATAAATTCCCCAAGAATTCTTTAAAAAACGTATCAGGAAATGATGAAGGAATCGCTAGAAACTCCATTCAAAGAAGAACTAACGTTGAGAGATTTTCCATGGAAAAGTTTCAGAACGAATACGTTGTGAGAGGATATTCTATAGACGAAAACTTTAAAGATTACTTGGAGAACCTACTGAAAAAATCCTAAAGAACTTTCTAAAGAAATTCCTGATGGATCAAATGGAAGGATTTCGTAAATTAATTTACTGACTATATTTCGAGAAGATTGGATTTTTAAGGTTTTTGGACGAATACCTGTACGAGTTTTTAGTATAATGCTAGGGCATTTCGAGAATCATTACTGGATAGTTCTTCGAAAGAGTCGCTGGAAGAATTTCATGATAAACTGCTTGAATATTTTATGAATTTCTATACTCCGGAAAATATATAGTATCGTAGGCAAAATGGTTTGAAGAATTTATAGTTTGAATCTTCTTTATATCCTGAAGAAATTACTTGGTGAAATTCTTGATCAAGGCATAGAAAGAATTCAAAGATATATTAAAAAGAAACTATTGGAGAAATTCCAAATCCCTTGAATTTAAAAATCCTAGAATCCGGATTTTGTGAAAACAGTTCTTGGACATATTCTGGATAGAATCTGGAGGAATTTAACTACAATTTTCTTATAAAATTTCTCAAGAAATCCTTAGGACGGGAATCCGTTAAGTCCAATACTGATCAATTTTTTCTAGAAACTCTTGGAGCAATCTCTGAAATCGCATTGAGAAAAAAAAAATCTGGTGGAATCCCTGAATTATGTTTGAGGAATATCTCAGAAGTTTTTATGCATGAATATCATGAGGATTACCTAGTGGAATCCTACTAGATCACTGTCACAATTAAAAAAAAATCTCTAAGAACTCTATATTCTTTAATTCCCGAAGTAATCTTAGGGACAATCTCTGGAAGTAATTCCCTGGAAGGAATTCACTGGTTAAAATCTAAACGATAATTTGAAAAAAAAAATCTAAAAATCCTTGAGAAAATACTATTTTGAAATCGGTAAAGATATTTCAGGAAGGTTTTTTGAAGAAATTTATGCTGAATCTCTAAGGTAACTTATTATCCTAAGGAGAATTCTACTTTGGTTTTTTTTAGAGTTTATTAATTTTAGGGAAGTTTGTGAAAATCACAAAATGAACTCTTTGAGAAAATCTTTGGTGTTCATTTTGTAATTAGTTAGCATAATTTAAGGCTTTTCTGCCATCAAGAATTCAAAAATCGAACAAAACACAAAATTCGGGAATGTCAACATTACGCTAGATTCCCAATTTAAGTGTATTATGGATCATTGCTTCTCCAGAGCTACTCCGCCAGCTAATATATCCAACTTACATGTAATTCATGGAAGTCCTCTCGATAATTTTAAGTAATGTATTTTTGAACAAGACTTAAAAAAGAAGAACTGTAGGCTCATTAACTGACATTGTGTCATTAACGACTACAGCAACATTATCAACATATCAACATAAGTTCCATCATTTTAGTCATAATTCTATAAAGCTATTTGGTCATCGTTTATTTCAACAGATGATTTCACATTAGCGTTCGCATTTGAACGGCGTTCACATTACTTTCTTGAGGGCCCCTAAATGGAACACCGCACCGGGCCCCAAAAACCCTAGCTAGCCACTGTTCCGGATAATCGAGTCTCCGGATAATTTGAGTCCGACCTGTGTTTTAAAAAAGGTCGTGTAAATGCACTGCAACAAAAGAATAGGAATAAAAAGTACAGTAGAATATGGAAACATCATATTTAGCATTATAATATTGACAGTATTTTCTATAAATCTGCGACAACTTGCTTTTCATTAACATGAGTAGAATCGAAATTTTAAATAGAACTTCATGATTTTCTTTAACGAATAGATTAATTTAAAAAAAAAAGACACGGGCAGATCTACATGATATGAAAAATGGATTAATAATTCAACGAATCGTGCTTATCTTAAATTTCTTTTCCAATTTTTAATAATCGGGGGATCGTTGATCGAGGAGCCAGAGTTATTTGCCCCCTTTGCCTTCTCTCTCTAATTGAGCCTGCAAATGCGGCGTTGTAGACAAAAAAGATTTTTAAGCCATTCCTATTGAACAACTTATTCATATGATATGCTTTGTCATCTGAAATGTGCGTTGAATACTTCACTTAAATACATTTGCGCAATCGCACAAAAACTGATCCATAACATATTAACGTATAAACAAATATTTGCTTTCCAAACATTGATCCAGCATTCATACCCAGGTGATATTGTGCTATGTCATCCAGAGTGCGCGCCATGGCATCATTCTCCTCGAAAGCGTCCAAACAAACTTCCCAGAATGCCATCATCATCATCCATAATTCATCCATCATCATGCTGTTGCTACTTCCGTTTTCAAGTATTACCGATACGGCTTCCCAAAGGGAATGATCATACGAATGTTTGTGGCGTGCTTGTTTCCTCTTCCTCTACAAACAATTGTCGAATATACGTCATAACTTTCAAATACTTACTGCCACCCTTGGCTCATAAACCTGAAGATCGTTGGTTTTTTGTTGCGCCGCCCGCGCCGCCCCTCTAGAGGTCAACAATGGACTCGCGTTGGAGGTAAACGCTGCTGACGTCAATGTTACCACGGGAGGGAGCAGAGCATCCCGGTTCCTTCGCACTTGACGAGGATAAGTACGTGTAATTGTCAAAAAAAATTGAACAATTTTAGTTTTTTGCGCCATTCCCCTTTTGAACTTCAAGTTGAACAAAAACTTGAGAAAATATTCTCCGTCGGGTAGTATCGACATGGTGGATAGAACATAAACAGGTCTTGCTTTGGCTTTTGTGTTGGCTTTTACGGTTATTGGCTTACTAGGATTAGCTTTTTTGTGCTTGAAAGACATTTTTTGCAAGTCACTACATTACAAGACGTTTGATACCGAAGGATCGGCGAAATATATTAGCCGGCATGTCTGCTGTTGCTAACAAAAAATTACTAGTTGCTTGTCGACTTTGCTTTTGGATTAACCGAAATTACCCAGACACACCGTATCTTAAAATTAGAGAAATGCAAAGTTGCTTAAATTCTAATATGTTTATTTGCATAAAGCATCTAAAATTCAAGATGACTTCGTGAGAGCAAACTGGAATTTTAACACGAACGGTTGGGAGGAATACAAATGCGGAAATTTTAAGTATTCTAGTAGGACGAAAAAAAAGGTTGCTAAAAAAGATTCCAGTCATCTCTCGATTGAGATAAAATTCTTCAATTTTTATTTAAGCCCCTCAACTTAGAAGCAGAGAGGTGTGAAAAAATATGGGGTGACAAAAATCTGGTTTTGAGGAAATCGACTCTAAAGCTTGTTCAGCAATTTTTCATTCCACACTAATTATATGAGAGCCAACAAAACAAGCCTATCTCCTGCGAATTATATTTATTCTGTTTCAAGGAAAAATCACCTAAAATACCGTTGGAACTTGGAAACAGAAGTATATTTCATTATACTCAACACAAATCCAACCAAAATGGTACTTACACCATTTGGGCCCTCATTTGAGTCCGCTTAAATATGATCAAGTATCAGCACTGCCTTATTTATTATAAAAGATTATAAGGTAAAATGATCCATTTTGCAATTCCTTTGCATATCAGCTTACTTTTCATAACAACATAACATGAACAAAATGCAACAAAACTACGTAATGATCTCGGATGAACACTCCTGTCCGCACGCTATGTCTGAACCAGCAGATAATAAAAATCGAATGTACCTCGGATGTTTTATCACTAAACTGCCCATGTTTGCATAGTCGACGTAAGCGCCTTTGACATTTTCAGCATTCTAACCACCTTATTGAGCATAAGATGGCAAACACTATGATTCAATATCGTTGGGGCTTTTGTTCTAACCCTCATCTAGATACCTACGGGGAAAAAATCTTAACGTATTTAAATGACAAACATATGCTGAAAACGTCAGTGGCGCTTACGTCGACTATGCAAATCTTCTCTTGGCATTAACATCCCTACTGGGACAGAGCCGGCTTCTCAGCTTAGTGTTCCTATGAGCATTTCCACAGTTATTAACTGAGAGCTTTCTTTGCGAAAGTTGCCATTTTCGCATTCGTATATCGTGTGGCAGGGAAGTCAAGGAAATTTCTATTACGAAAAGATCCTGGGCCAACCGGGAATCCAACCCAGACACCTTCAGCATGGCTTTGCTTTGTAGCCGTGGACGCTAACCATTCGGCTAAGGAAGGCCCCAATATAATGCAAATATGGGCAGTAAAGTTGAGTATTTAGGTTATTTTTTCATAATCGGAAGGTTTTAAAATATTTCATCGGAAATCTGTTTTTCTCACATTTTAGCAATTTTGCATACTCCCATGAAAATCACTTTTTCCTACTTATTTCAGCCTATACAATATGTGTGGAAAAAATTTCAACTTTTGTCTCAAGATGGTAGAAGTTTTAAAAAATACGTCAACATTCATAATGTCGAACAA
This sequence comes from Aedes aegypti, assembly GCF_002204515.2. NCBI lineage: Eukaryota > Metazoa > Arthropoda > Insecta > Diptera > Culicidae > Aedes > Aedes aegypti. The sequence continues at coordinate 43,004 of NW_018734613.1, forward strand.
TTCAAAAGATATTTTTGATAATGTCAGAAAGAGAAACATAAATATATGTATATTTAAATTGTATAAAACAGGCATAATGCCGACACTTGTAGTGACGAACCATACAAAGTTTGTTTAAATATTGCATAAAAGTAACGCTTTCATGAAAAAATATGTATCTTTAGCATGAAACGAGCTCATCAGTTGGTAGTCCATCCTCGACTGATCACTCACACAGCGCGAACAGCACAACTTCTCGGTGACCCGAAAACGAACCGTATTGCTTGGGCTTTCCAAAGCACTCCCAAACAGTGTTGATAGACTCACACTCAAAATCTCAATCAATACGCTCTCCCGTGAGAGCAAACTCATTAGAGATCTGCTTCGCAAATCTCACGCTTGAAATTTTGATGCAAAATCAACTCAATCAACTCAAACGAAAAAAATGATTCAATCGCAAAACCCGGCAAAAACTCGTGAAATCCGTGTGTTGTTGTTTACGTTAGAAAGGATTAACATAATTTTACCAGACTAACAAGAAATTATTGCAGTGTGTGAGTAAACTGTGGAAATACGAGACAATGAGTTAAAAAGGAGAGCCAACTCATCCATGATTTTTTGACTGCTGAGTTGCATGATTAACAACTCACGCATGAAAAATCTCAAGCGTGAGTTGTGAGAAATTGAGTTTTTCACAACACTGCTCCCAAGGCCAATTTTATGGAATTTGCCCACGAGGTCTTCCAAAGTTTCTCTAGAGATTCTTTTAAGATTTACTCTTTTAATCTGTCCAGAGATTCCTAAAGAGGATCGTTCAGGGATTTCTCCTGAAAGTTTTTGAGGGATTACCTCAGGAATTTATTTCAAATTCACTTCAAAGATATTTCGAGGAATTTTTTGAAGATTATTTTGCCAGGAAATAAGAGATATTTTTTGGAGAACGTATTCTAGTAATTCCTTCAAGGCTTTCTTTAAAAAAAATCACCGAGCAATAATTTAGATATTTTACCAAAGATTCATTCAGGGATTCTTCCGAAATTTCCCACTGAGGTGCTGTTGTGGCCAACAACAAGCCACCGGGGTGCATCATGCCGCACCACACCGGTGGACGAACATGCCTCATGTTGAGGCCACAAACACTCCATAAATCATCCATACTGGCAACACTTTACTCACCTGAAACAATTCTTCATACACTCATTCATGCTGCATACCTAGAAACATAAAACAATTAGTATCAAATCGTAAAAACACAGAGTAATCAACTTACCTTCCAAGATCATTCCAGATCGCAACATTGAAAAAGCATTGTTATTGTTTACCTTCGCATTATATCATTCTCTGACAGTTCCAGAAGATTCTGCAGTACAAATAGGTTGTATAACAGTTTAGACACAACACATTATTGTATACAACAATACACTTCTGGAATATTCCATGCAAGTTAATAGGGAAGAGCGGAGTATAAATAGGACACACTTACGTTGTAAATATCAGTCTGAAATAAACCGTGAATTCGAACGTATCTCTCTTCGTATTAATTATTCCCTACCGGATCGTGTCCGCGGGAACAGTTTGGCGCTGTAGACAGGATGCTAGTATGTTACTAGCATCCTAGTGAAAGTAGTAGTGGTACATCATGAAGAAACGTAGTTATTGCGGGCAGTGCTATATCGCGTGCGACGACCGAGTTCGATCCACCATGCAGGTGCTCCGGCTGACGTCAAGCTTCAGTGGACTCTCTACAACCCATCCTCGACCACAAGCAAGGCATTTCGTCATCGTCAACGACTACAATTCGCTATGAACTACGTGTACATCACTTCTTCATCCGTTCGTCGGAACAGTTTCGCTGTGCGCAACAACCCGTTGCGTGAAACTCGTGCCTCCGAGAGCCCTGCACATCACATCAATCGGCACATTGTCGATCGCAACAATCCGTTTGAATCTTCCCCCATCGTCGAAGCGGCTAGACAAGCGCAACAACATGCAGACCAAAGCTATTGCCTTCGAATTGGATATCCGTTTCTCATCAACCTTCGTCGCAGCAGTTTCCCAGTGCGCAACAATCCGTTGCCGAAACTAGTGCTCTGAATCGCCGAACGGTCCCTGCCAGCCAGCGACTATTGCTTTGGGATACACATCCTCATCAACATTCAGCATCGCCAAGCGGTCCCTGCCAGTCAGCGACTTTTGCCTTGGGATCAACGTCATCACTCGAATCGCCGAAACAATCTCTGCCAGCCAGCTTTCGGGATTAACATCATCGTCATCATCGAAAATCGTCGTAGCGGCCGCTGCCAGCCAGCGTCTATTGCCTACGAGATATGTAGGTACGGACACACTCATCTGCGAAATCAATAACTAATCAACATCTTGAATCGCCGAAACGGTCCCTGCCAGCCAGCGACTATTGCTTTCGGGATTCACGTCATCGTTGCAACATCCCATATCGCCGAAGCGGCCACTGCAAGCCAGTGTCTATTGCCTTCGGGCATTGGCGTAAATACGGGGGGGCTAGGGGGTCTTGACCTCCCTTAGAAAAGTTCAAGCCCCCCCTAGAAAATTTGAACTCTCATGCTAAGTTTGTACCTTGCTTAAGAGATTTTTTTTTTATCGAATGGGCCAAGCTCCCTCTAGATTTGAGTTCAAGTTACGCTAATGCCTTCGGGATACACAAGGACATTCTTAGCATCAAACATCAACTCATCGCTTTAACATCGTATCATGCTGCATAAGCGATCGCCACACGTTGGACGGCACATCAACGCAAACGAAATCGATTTCCAACCCATTCATCAACGAAGCAACGAAGCATCAACTACTATTTTTTTTTTTTTTTATCTTTATTAACGAGATTTTTAGCCCTAGGCTAGTTCATCTCGGGACCAACGGCTTTACTTCCCTTCCGAAGGAAGTCGTCACTACAACTTTTTTGTCAGTGACTATCTCGGGATGGGATTCGATCCGTGAGAGGCGTGTGTTCTAACCACTACACCAGGTCCGTGCCCACCTCTACTCACCACTAATCAACTACTAGTTTCAAACTTCATTCATAAAATCATTCATCCATCAAGACGGATAGCAGCCCAATGGTACTTGCATGCAAACTTTGCTCATTACATTCATCTCATCATCATCAGCGCCTCAACCCGATTTGACTCAAGGTGGGCGCATATCATCATCGTTTCATCATCTTCGACCGCCCATTACCCAAGGTGGGGCGGCACGTCATCATTCAATCATTCATGCGATCATCACTACCTACTATCATCATTTTCAACAAATCGTCAATTTATATGCCTAACAGAGGAGAAGCGGGCAAATCTACAAATCATCTCATCGTTCATCAGTAACAACGTCATCGCTCAAAGCAATATTGGAATAGGCCTTTCATGTGACAGGTTCCGTATATGTATTTGTTTACATCGGTGGAGGACCGGGTGCTACACGGGCCTGTCATTTTCATAGAAGAACTGTCAAAGAGGTTCCGGATCAGCTGATTTGAAACGTCATGTGAAAAGCCCTATTGGTACCCAATTCGGTGGCGGAATGTTGTGGCCAACAACAAGCCACCGGGGTGCATCATGCCGCACCACACCGGTGGACGAACATGCCTCATGTTGAGGCCACAAACACTCCATAAATGATCCATACTGCAACACTTTACTCACCTGAATAATTCTTCATACACTCATTCAATGCTGCATACTTAGAAACATTAAAACAATTAGTATCAATCGTAAAAAACACAGAGTAATCAACTTACCCTTCAAGATCATTCAGATCGCAACATTGAAAAGCATTGTTATTGTTACCTTCGCATTATATCATTCTCTGACAGTTCCAAAAGATTCTGCAGTACAAATAGGTTGTATAACAAGGTTTAGACACAACACCTTATTGTATACAACAATACACTTCTGGAATATTCCATGGCAAGTAATAGGGAAGAGCGGAGTATAAATAGGACACACTTACGTTGTAATATCAGTCTGGAAATAAACCGGTGGAATTCGAACGTATTCTCTTCGTATTAATTATTCCCTACCGGCTCTGTCCGCAGAGGAACAGTGCCTTAAGGGATTCACCAAGGTTTCCTCCAGGAATTCTTCATACAGATGTTTCCAAGGATTCCCTTCACAAATCTTTCAGAGATTTCTCATGAATTTCTTAAGGGAAATTTCACCACAAAACGATTCAAAGATTGTTTCGAAAATTTCTTCATGGATTTCATTAATTCTTTCAAAGGATTTCACCAAATATAATGTAGTATTTCCAGAATTTTCTCAACGGAGGACTCCTCCAGCGTTCATTCAAGAATTCCATCTGCAATTTCTCTATTTTGCAATTTCTCTAAAACATTTTTCGGAAATTCCTCCATGAATTTGTCCAACGATTCCCTGAAGGAATTTCTCCCAGGAGCTCCTTCACAGATTTCTAAACATATTTTCTCTAGTAATATTTCCTAAGTAATAATACAGAGACATTTTCGGAAATTTCTCCAGCGACTACAGTCGTTCTCGAAGGATTTTCTCAAAAATATTCTCTAAGAAATATTTCAGATATTTTCCAGAAATTCCTCTAAAAGAAACCTCCTGTAATTTTCACAAAAGATCTTGTCAAAGAACTCTCAAAGCGATTCTTCCACTTGATATCCTTCCAAAAACTCTCACAAGTATTTCTCGAAATAATTCAGACATTTCAGTAACTCATTCGAAGATTTCATCTAAACAGATATCTGAATTTAACTTCTAGAAATTTCTTCAAGGATTCCTCCAGACATTCCTCCGGGATTCTTTCAGAGTCCATAAGGGATTCTGTATTTTTTATACGAAGTCCTCCATGAATATTTTTAGGAATTCGTCTTAGGATTTGCTCAGAAATTGCTTCAAAAACTCCTTCAGGTAGTTATCAATGAGTTTCTTATCAACAGGAAATGATTCAATGATTTTTTCGAAAACTCGTCCAGAGAATGCAGAAAATCCTTCAGAGAATTTCTTCAAAAATTTCACCATGAAATATTTCAGTATTCCTCCATAGATATCATCTTGATATCTTCCAAACAATTTCTTCAAGGCATTCTCCAGAGGCTCTTCCAGGGGTTCCTCCAAGATTCTATGGATTTTTTCCAGGGCTTCCTTCAAAAATTTCTGGAATGATTTTACCTTTTTTCTTCTACTTATTCCTGATTCCACTTAAATCTGCCAAAGAATTCATTTAGGTAATGCATTTAATAGAACCTTAGGACAGTGTTTGGATTCTGAAAATCGCTGGAAAATTGGCTGGAGATTTTCCGGAGGAATACTTGAGGGCATCTTAAGGAGGTATGTTTTAAGGAACTACTGGTTAAATCTTGGGAAAAAAATTTTCGGAGAAAATTCCTGAAACATATTCTAAAAAGCCTCTAAGAAATTTCTTGAGACATTCTCTTGCGAAATTCTTTGATAAAACTTCACAAATAAGCATACATGTTTAATTATAGTTAAAAATGGGTAATGACTGCTGAATAAAAGGATTGCCCTACTGGTCCTGGCCCTACTTGCAGCTGATAAGCTGATCTTTAGATTTCAATTGAAGTCAATGCTCAGCATCTATGAATTGAAATGGTTACCATTTGAATCAATATTTTTAAGCATTTCGAAAAGCTTTTGTTCGACTTGTCAGAAATAAGCCGAACAAGCCATTCTTCCTTCTTTTGAAAAGTCAATTATTACACTTAACAAATGTATCTTTTCAAGTAGTTATCAGATAGCGAAACTAACGTTTAACCTTTTGCACAGTTCAGCTCATTGCAAAAGTTTAACATAAACGTTATTAAGAGTTGAATAAGTGTTTTTATAAAATCCGAATTCAGCAGCGATAAATAATTTGGACAGATGATCGAAGAAGATGACCAAAATAACAAGCGAATCATTAGACAACCCATCTCCTTCTTGGCATTTACGTCCACACTGGGACAGTGCCGGCTTCTCAGCTTAGTTGTTCTTATGAGCACTTCCACAGTTATTAACTGAGAGCTATCTTTGCCAAAGTTCATATTTTCGCATTCGTATATCGTGTGGCAGTACGATGATACTCTATGCCCAGGGAAGTCAAGAAAATTTCCATTACGAAAAGAATCCTGACTGATCGGGATTCGAACCCAGACACCTTCAGCATGGCTTGTTTTGTAGCCGCGGGACTCTTACCACACGGCTAAGGAAGCCCCATAAACATCACATAACAATTCACACAATGGACCAAGTTTTCTAAACTAACGTCATCGTGTGGTGTAATTCCAACCAACCCAATGTGTTAATTGCAGTCCAATTTAACTCAGCAAGCAGACAACATGAACTTATTTTTTTGGGCAGACTGGAAGGTTGAAAAAAGGAAACATGCACAAAATTATTTTTTGTCAAGAAATATTCTAATTTAATTCTAAACTCATGCAGTAAGAGTAGATAAATGCATTCATTATTGGCGTCAATTAATAGACTATCCCAATAAACGGATAACATTGAGAACCACCTGCTTGGACGTGTTACTAAGAGCCAACCAGTCCGTTTATAGGGCATTAATAATCGATACCGGTAACAAACCCATGAATATTTCCTTGTCGAAATATACATGTAACCAGTTTGAATTCAAAATTAGATTATGATGATTTTCAACTGAGTCATATCATTCGCAAATTCTATATTTGGAGTTTTCAAACCATGATTCGCGATGTACTAATGAGGCAACAACTCATTTGGAATAGAAACAGGCGTTATTAAAGTTTTTAGCATTTTTTCATTTATTTTGTTCGGTTAGCGGGTTTAGAAAATTTCGAAAATTTAAAAAAACGTCACCTAGAATCGTTGAGGTTTTCAGTATTAACGTAGAGCAAATGTACCATTAGTGATTCTATAAGGAAAATAGCTTAAAATATGCTGACAAAATACGTCGATTGATTGCAAATCCTTTTATCAATTCTACCCCGATCCAATTCCAATATCATGGGGAATGTCATCAATGTCATCATGTCAAGGTTATTGTAAATTCGGGGAATAGCATTTGGGTGATGGAATTTGAAAAAATGGCATTCGGGGTAATGGGGTAGGAATCAACTAAGGGGCTTTCTTTATAATCTCTCTAATTATGATTAGATCAAATTTTTAATACCAAAAACTCTTCGGCTGCGCCACTTTGACACTTTTTGCAGCTATTTCCCATTTTCTGGATGTCCATTGAACTGTTACACTAAAACACTCTTTTTCAGGTCTCCAGTTAGTTTATCAGCCTAGCTGCCGACCAGAGTAGACGCGATATGCAATCAATGTAAGCGGATTTTTGCTTCGCTTTGGGGTTTTTTTTAACTCTGGTCATCTTCGACGATTGATAATCTCGAGATTGTTTCCAGTCGGGTCGATGATCATCTAATGCGAAAAATTTCTTCCTATCCATAATGATGGTCGTTGGAATTCGTAAAATTGTTCGATGGATTCCATGAACATTAAATTTATTTGTGTTAGGAAATATTCAAATTATCATATTTATTACATTGGGGTTTTGAGTTTGGATGGTTTCCCGGAAAGAAATAATCATTTCTAGCGTTTCCTAGTGGTACATGAATGTGTATGATCATCTCAAACGTTGAATGTTTTATGTAGATCTCAATTATTTTGGCTTTCGCTGGTCGGAGCTAATGTATTAAGGATACATTGCAGTTCAACAAAAACTTGATTGGTTAAAACATGCCTAGTTTTATTAAACATCAATAAATTTTACATTTCAGCTAAATATATGTTTCGCTTAAGAAAAGTTTAAAACCTCACCTAATGAGGAAAGAAATAATTCCATAAAGACCTCACATTCGATACGCGTTCAAAGAAAAATGATTTTCTTTACCATTCAGAAAATTACTTACCACGCATCCGATTTCGGCGTTTTTTTTTCAGGTTACGTATAACTTTTATATCTCTTGGAAAAACAAATCAAATCGGGGATCAAGAGGTACATTGTTTTAGGACATTTTTTTTTAAATATTCTCACTCAAAAGTTGTACCATTCAGCCAAGAATTCGTTTTTCTTAACTGAACAACGTAAATTTAGTTAATTATATACATTTAGTCTAATATGTGATTCGCGTTAATAATGATTATACACATTATAAATCACACTATTTTACCAGTAAAAATAAAAGTATCTTTCTTGCATTGAGTTTAAGGATTTCTAGAAGGTCGTTCCTTTCAAAGTATGTTGGGTTCTCCAAAATGTTCAAAAACCCCTGTTATATTCTTCCTAACTATACAAGATTCCAGAATTACGCGTGTTCACTATGTAGTAATCGAGAAAACACTGCTCACACACCCCGTCCTATCACACACCTCAAGAGCACGAGCTTATTGTTTCAGAAGTTAATTAGTCACAACGGCTACCGGTCATACATTAGCTTGAAATTTTCCGCTTTGCAGGTTTATATTTCACCTTCTCACGGTTAAAGTGTCAACACTCGGACCGTTTCTTATAACCAGGCGAGGGAATTATCAATTAGATGGAAAACAGGCTCTCCAAACGCTTCACTGCATGCGATGCGTACGTTGAGTCCACCTTAGGGCGGTTCTAACTGCGAAATAGTTTAAATTCAATTCGCTATGTCTTCTTTACCCTTATGACGAAAAATTAGTTACGCAAATTTAAATTATTGGTTAAGAATTTAAAGGGTGCCCAAAGATGTTGAAGGTCTACATGGATGTTTATATGAAGAAACTAAAGTAATTCTTTTCACACATTCATATTAACTTGAAGATACTACAGTAAGGATCCGATTTTGTCAGCCCCTCGATGATTTTAGGCTGACACAATGGGACCCTGACAAAATCGGGTAATTTTATTTTGTTCTTGTTTTCAAAATTCCTGCCGTGTTACATGATTACATGGACTTTTAAGAGAGCGATGGACACGGGCGTAGCCAGGTTTTTTATAACAGGGGCTCCCCCCACATATATTGACAATATCACTTCATTCACGATTTTCATTCCAAAACGGATTATTATACATTACCTAGGTGCCGGTTGCATTAGTGGACTACCTAAGCTATTAAAAATCATAACCAAATAACGAAAAAGCCTTAACAGAGATCTTTTTGGCGTCAACAGAAAAATTTCAACCTATACTATATGGGGAAAATATAAAAAGAGTGATAGAAGTAATATTTTAACATAAAAACGCTTGAGCCACTATTGGTACACGTGTTCCAGTAGTTGCGCTAGTGCTCTAGTAGTAGACGTTCGGGAATGATACAAGGAATTTTAAACAAAATGGTAAATTTTTACAAAGATTTAACATTTTTCCCTCGGAACAGCAACTAATATCTTTCGAATGAAGCATAAAGATCATCTCTGGGGCTTTTATTCATTTTTGTATATCCATTTTAAAAACTGCTTCCATCCGTTGATCCACTACTGGAACACGACGGCTACTACTGGTGCAAGGGAGCGATTTTTTTGCATAAACTTAATAATTTATAAAACTTTTTGATAAATAAAAACCTGAAATTTGGCAAATCGACTAAACTAGAGACGATCTATCCACCAAAAATTAGCACATGTCGTTTTTATCGAAAATTTCCGTTTTATTCCATAGTCTAATCTATGGTACAATACAACCATTGGTACGGCACCCTATGTACTCTTTTGCATAAAACATAAAATATGCCACGATATCACCTATTTGTTTCATAGTAAGCAAAGTGAAGTCCTAAACACTTGAAGTGACTTGGTTCTATTTAAAGTCTTGGAGGATTTCATACTGGAAAATTCTGAGAATTCGTTTTCCGTGTGGTTCATTTGATTGACAATTTTGCTTCTGACCAGTAAGACAAACGAATGAACTAGGTTCCTAGTTATACATTATCGGTTAAATTATCTATGAATTTCCCCTAGAACACCAAAATTCCTATCAAATAGCATAAAATTGTCTCGAAGCTCATCTTGGATTCTTTTAAGTATAATTCAAGAATGTTAATTCGGAGATTTCCACATGAATTTTCCTAAACATTATTTAAAACTCACCAGAAGCGTTTGAGAATTTGATCAAGGATTTGACTGGAATGCTTGGTAACCATGTAGTTCGTGGATTATTTTTTGATGTTTTATTAGCTCAGAAGTATTTCATAAATTACATTAGGGTAGGTGATCCATTAGTTGTGGATGTTCCTATAGTTGCGTAGTGCCCATTTTCACTATTTTTATTACATTAGCCCACAGAATGACACTGCCAATCGACCTTTTGGCTTGTTGATACATGGAATAGTTGAAAGAGCATTCAAATTGCTTTAAAACGGATGAAATATCACTAAAATTGCCTAAATATTCTCTTACTTGTACCAATAGTTGCGGGAACATACTCTATAGTGGAGGATCCCCATAAGAAAACACAGATACCACAACTGTAGAAACACAAATTAAAATATTACCGCAATTAAGAGTAACAGTGTACCATAGTGGAAGGTATAATTTTTACTGACATGCCGCAGGCTTCTTCGGAGGGATTCCACGGAGCATGCAAGTCGATTCTGATCGACCATTTCAAAAATATCTGAAACTTTGCACAGTTTTTCAGTTCCATCTAAATCGTCATTTTCCGATATCAAATCTTCAAGTTGGAGTCACGACTAACTTTTCAAAAAGGGTGTATGTGAAAATGGTTTCAAAAATATTCAAAAAGCTGCACAGCAAAAACGGTTCGTTCGATTGTTAGAAACTAAAGAAACAAAGTTAGACAACTAAATAAAGATTCCAAAAAAAAATACACACAGTAAAAAAAAATTTTTTTTTGCATTAAAAAACATCATTTTTGTCACAAAAACTCAAATATCTCAAAACCCGATCGGGGATACCAACGTAATTTTTTTGAGGGAAAACGGTCCATTATATTAGCTATCTACCATAAATATTGGTGATGGTAAGCCAATAAACAAAAAGTTATGACATTTCAAATATTTCACAAATTTGACACTTAGTGAAAATTTTTTTTTTTCATTGTTAATTTTTTTAGGACCGCAGTTTGTTGCTGAATTTTTTGTTAAGGGTACCACATGAGGTTAACAAGTTGTTTTCATGATATTTTATTTAATTATTCATAACTATTATAGCATCTATTAGAAAGTTAGACGCGATCCAGTGTTGTGATCTAAAGTCTTGATAGTGTCATATTTTTTATTGTACGTAACTGAAGAAAAATTCTCTCAATAGTGTTGAAACTTTTGATAAAAGAAACCTATAAGAAATCTAATATTGAAGACAAAAGCTACAAAAAGTTTTCTATACAGGTATACGACTAGTTTACCTGCAAAAAGTTTACCTCGTAGAGAACAAGGCGGGTCTATACCCAGGTGATCTAGTATACGTAAAGCAGGTCGGTTTTCTCGGCGCTGGTTTTCTCCACAAAGTTAAAATCTGATTACACCTGGGTATAGACCCGCCTTGGTAGAGAATAGACTTTGTAATCATATTTGGGAGAAAGCGAGTAACTTCAACAACATCAAAAACATGATAGGTACATACCATGAACATACTCACGAAAAAGCTAAAAATATACTACCACTATGGTTATAAAAGATTTAATTGTAAAATTTTTCTTCAGTCAAGCAAACGACACCAAACTAGTCAGTAAAAACTTAAAAGTGATTTTGTTTATTAAAATCTAACGAGCAACATGAGTAGTCGCTTTCTCAACTGTTGCAGGCCGTTTGCAGAAAAAAAGTGTTCGAAAGAGCTACGAAATCTCACCGAAAGCACCATAGATAAACTGAAAGCGGCTGGTTATGCTCCAATGTCTACATTGAATACAAATTTACGCATTTGTACGTCCTGCCGTTTAAACGTTGACAAACGGGCAATCTGTACATCATCGGTGGATCAGGTTGCAGGAAGTTCGAAAACAACAACAACTGAGGAATTACTAGATGCACCGACAACAACTGAGGAGTTACCAGAAGTACCAAGTGCAGATAGTCTTGCCACGGTACCATCAGCGACATCTGTTTCAACAAATCAATCAGAAGATGAGTGCATCCAGAAGGTCAACATCGAACGCTTCAACGAAGGGATAGCTGGAATAAAAGTGACTCCGATTAAATGGACGAAGATGGGTTACGTCAATTATCCCGAGAAAAAATACCGTGAAATCAACGAAGCTGTACGAAGAAACCTCTTCAAATTAGGACCTGAGGATGTGGAAAATACAGACTACGATGAGGTAATTATGAATATGAAGGAAAGGTTCTCGAATCTAGCCACGACAAGGAAAGAAAAATTATTGATTTTGTCGATGCTGCCAAGCTCGTGGTCTATTCAAGACGCCATTGATGAGTTCAAAACCAATAGAAATACAGCAAAAGAGGCAAAACAATTCAAAAATAACTGTCTTGCAACCAAAAATGCTAGGTCGAGTACTTCATTAACAGATGAGACAAAAGAAAAAATAATTCAATATTTTGAAGACGATGAAGTAAGTAGAGCTATGCCTGGCCAAAAAGATTATGTATCTGTAAAAAAAGATGGAAAGCGTCAAGCAATCCAAAAACGATTAATGATGACTACTTTGAAAAAAGCGTATACACGCTTCAAGGAAATTAACGAAAATATTAAGGTAGGTTTTTCCTCATTTGCAAGCCTTCGTCCAAGGCAATGCAAGCTTCTATCCAATTCAGGAACACATAATGTTTGTGTGTGCACAACACACGAAAATATTAACCTAATCTTACATAGTTTGAAAAGAATCAATTTATCAAAGGATATTAAAATGTTAACTGGTAGTCTTTTGTGTGAAAATACAACATCAAATTGCTATCTACGATCTTGTTCGGATTGTCCAGATTCTTCATCATTGGAAAATACTTTATTCGCTGAGTTTGAAGAAAATTATATTGATCAGTTATCATTTGAGCAATGGGTGACCACGGATAGGTGTGACCTAGAAACTATTGTAAAACCTGTAGATGAGTTTGTGTCATTTTTTTGCTTGAAATTAGAAAGTTTAATTCCTCACGACTTTATTAAAACAGAGCAATCCCGCTTTTAAAAAATACGAAAAATACATTACAAGATGGTGAATTTTTAGTCATTTGTGATTTTTCTGAAAACTATAGCTTTGTATTGCAAGATGAAGTGCAGTCCCATCACTGGAACGTACAACAAGCTACAATTCATCCATTCGTTATTTATTTCAATGGAAGTACGCAAATTGAACATTTTAGTTTTATTGTAATTTCCGAAGATTTAAGACACGACTCAGTATCTGTAAATTTGTTCATTGCCAAAATGATTAACTTTTTACGCGTTGATAAGGATAAAGAAATCAGAAAGATATATTTCATGTCTGATGGAGCAGCATCGCAGTACAAAAACCGTAAGAATTTTTCGAGCCTATGTCAATTTAAATCAAAGTACGGAATTGATGCAGAATGGCATTTCTTTGCTACGTCACATGGCAAAGGTCCTTGTGATGCTATTGGAGAACCATAAAGCGCATGGGCCACAAGAGCAAGTTTAGCCAAAGAACGTGAGCATCCAATTTAAACTGCAAAAGAACTATTTGATTGGGCGAATCGCAGAAAAGAAGAAGATTTAACAAAATTATCATTTTGTTTTACTACTACTGAAGAGTACGAATTAACGGCATCAGAGCTCAGCGAGCAATATAATAACGCGAAAACGATCCAAGGAACCCAAAAATTTCACTGTTTCATTCCATTGTCAGAAAATAAAATTAAAGCAAAACTATACTCGAACTGTACTGATAATGATGCAAAAGTGTTCGATATTGTAAAAAAATTGAATAACAATAAATAAATAAATAAGTATTAATAAAATGTTTTCATGATCTCATAACGCATACCCAAATCCAAAACTTTTAAAGTTTATATATAACATTTAGAAACTCATCGATCATACTCAAAAAAAATATCCTCTGGTGAAAAAAAAATTATTTTCGTGTAATCTGTTAATTCATTTAATTATAATAATACATATACATATAATATTATACATATACATATTATTTATACATATAATTAACATAATACTAATGAATACATGAAACGGACTTGTTTAATTCACGCAAGGCCCTTACAATAAAATCAGCAACAAAACTGCGGTTCCGCGTAATAATTTACACCGAAAAAAACTTTTTTTTCTTACTAAATGTGAAAATTGTGACATGTTGAAAATGTCATAACTTTTTTGTTTATTGGTTTACCATCACCAATTTTTATGGTAGATAGCTAATATAATGGACCGTTTTCCCTCAAAAATTACGTTGGTATTCCCGATAGGGTTTTGAGATATTTGAGTTTTTGTGTCAAAAATTATGTTTTTATGCAAAAAAAATTTTTTTTTACTGCTGTGTATTTTTTTTTTTTTTGAATCTTTATTTAGTTGTCTAACTTTGTTTCTTTAGTTGTCTAACAATCGAACGAACCGTTTTTGCTGTGCAGCTTTTTGAATATTTTTGAACCATTTTCACATACACCCTTTTGAAAAGTTAGTCGTGACTCAACTTGAAGATTTGATATCGGAAAATGACGATTTAGATGGAACTGGAAAACTGTGCAAAGTTTCAGCTCAATAGAAAAAAATGAATTAAAAAATTTACCAAATTTTGGTGCTGTTGCTTGGAATCACTCTGCGATGAATTCATTTTTCTCATTAAGTCAATGGTCGTTACTTCCCGTTACAACAGTAGCATGAATTCAATCGTGCTTAGTACCTCCACTATTGGTACATCTACCCTACATGAAGTCGTGAATAAATCTCAGAAATTATTCCTATACCTATAAGCTGATTAAATGCTTCAAAATGTTCTTGGTAAAATTTCTGGCCGAATTCCTGAAAATCTCGTGAGAAGATTCCTGTAGGAAACCGTCGATAGTGCAAAGAAATTAAAAACAAACTCAGAAGGGAAATTGGATGAATTTATGAAAGAATCTCCGAAACAGTTTTGAAGGAATATCGTAAAAATAGATTTTAACGAATCCTAGTTCAAACTTCATCAAAATTTCCTAAGAAAGCTTCAACAAAACGTATTTTTGAAGTGTTTATGAATTATTGCAGGCACAATCTCAATACAACTTCAAGAAGCAAATTATGAAGGAATATGACATACTGAGAAAAAAAATGGAAGCATTTAACAAGGAGTAAAAGAAGATAATTATTGAAGTCATTCCTTAAAAAATAATTCTATAGGAATTTTGAGTGTTGTTTGTAGTCGAGTTCAAAAGAGAACCCAGACAACCAGAAATCACATGAGAATTGACGGTAAAACTCGTTTACTAGTACAAATAACATCATACACGCTCAAAACGGTGACGAGTTTCGTCGCATAAAATGCTATTTTTTGAGTTCGTTAATGCATTTTGTTGCGTCCCGTATACATGAACAAAGTAAATCTGATCGACAAAAATTACAGAAAAGTTCTCAATAAAATTTATACACCCGCACTGCATGTCGACTATCATCATATAATATATGCATATATATCACCTCCACTTTTGTACGTATAAGGCCTTTTTGCGACATCTTATACGTAAAACTTTGCACATTAAAGCATCGCATAACGCAAAATGTGATGAAATGTGACATTCTGGTTGTCTGGAAAGAAACTTTAATTAAGACGAAAAACTCCTTCAGTGTACCCAGTATGTTTCTTGAAACAATTTATGAAATTATTTTTTGAAAAAAGATTCAGCAGGATTCCATAGATTTATTTTTGAAATTGTTTTTTGTCATGAACCCTGCTGGGAATCTCGTTTTTTTTTTTCAATTTTAAGCATTATATATAACTAGCAAATGTAAGGTTGCTAAGTGATGAAACACGATTTTATGATACTCCGTATCTCATGTAAATTGCTCGTTTAAAAGAAGCCGAGATTCGGCGATACTTTTACTAAGAATACTAAAGCATAAGTTTTACTAAGAAGCATCTCCAAAACCACTTTAACATTTGTTGAGGAATCTCTGAAAAAAAAAATTCGATGTACTCCCAGGAAAGATTTTATTGGAATAATTTCAGGAAAAGTTGGGGAAACGCGTTTAAGAAATATCTAGATAAATATCAATGAAATCACAAGAGGAATTCCTGGGGAAACCGAGGAGCTTTCTCTAATTACTTCAATGATAATATTCTCCATAAATTTTCTAATCTGTCATGATTTACTTTTGAATGAATACGAGCGCTGGAGACAATCTTTGAATAATTCTAACACAGATTAATTCCCGTAATAAAATGCATTGCCATTGGCTACGCCCATGCGTGCACGACCATCAAACATAATGAACATTTAAATCCGAGTAAATTCATCGAATTGTCAGATTGGCCACCCTCCGGGATACCTGGAAACGGTTCCGCATGGACCATCCTGGACCGAATTTTTCAGGAATATGCGCGGGTAATTGGGTTCATTTTTACAAAGAAATGTTATGCCAACATAAAAAATGCACTGTGTAGGATGGTTTCTTCGCGAGTAATGCCTTTGAATTTTTAGTGGCAATCTTAGAAGTTTATTCCAAACTGTTTCACCTTAAGGAGTTTGGAAGTCTTATAACAGTCCGCTTTTATACCTATCTATATAGGAATCTACCAAATATCTAATATGGAGTTTCAAAGGACTATACCAAGGATCTGCCTATTATCTTAAAAATGAATTAATCCAACAATTCTCCAAAGAATAAGTCAAAGAAATTGATCAGAGATTGTTTCACATATTCATAGATGTTTTCTTTCGATTCTCCAAGGAATTTTCTTAATAACCACTCCAGGGGTTTTTTTTTACAGAAATCGTTTCTTGGACTACCTCGAATTTCTCCAACCAATCGAAAGCCAGTACCGTTTGATTCATATTACGGACAGCTTCAAATTCCGACACTCTACTTTGTATGGGAAACATTTCACGCCAAATGTTTCAATTTTTGCTGTTCAAAAGATTCTCAATTTATAGGCTCGATTTTAGTAAACTTTTTCATAAATATCTTTGAAAATTGGTGGTTTAACGATTTCGATTGATGATTTGACTGTTCCATTACATGATTATCATGAGCTGTCCGGAATTCGATTCAAAGTGTCCGGAATATGAAGCAAAAGTGAGGAAGCGTCCCGGAATAAGAATCATGAAAAGGCCACACATTTTGATTTATCAAAATTATTGAAGTTGCGGAAGCGTATTCTTCACCCACCGTTCGAAAGTAAAGGGCTTCCGACGCTCGATAGCGTTAAGGAATCATTACAGGAATTATTTATTTTGTATGCTCCTATGGCTGGTTATATTTCCCTGAGTCCTTAAGTTCCTTAATATGAATCAAAACGGTACATCAGTGTTCTAGCAACTGGCTGGAACTTCATATGGATTCCTCTCAGTATTCGTCTGAGAAGACACCTTTGGAATTCTTCTGCATATTTTCTCTGTTATATTTTATGCATTCTCTTGAACTTGGTCAGTTATTACATCCGAAATTTAATTAAGAATTATATATTTCTAGGAATCAAAGTAAGAGTATTTCTTTATTCCTGTAAAATTGTCATTTTTCTTTGTGTATCTTTAGTTATTCTTCAAAATATTCTCTCAGAAATTGCTCTCGATATTTTTTAACCCCTTCAAGGATTTCTCCTATAACTTGCCATCTGACATTTTCTCTAGGAGGCCTTGATGAAATTCAACCTTAGAATAAACCAATGAATGTTAAGAATTCCTTTGAGAACCCCTCCGAAAACTTTTCCAACATTTTTACATAACTGTACTAACTTTGATTTTGAAATTTCTAAGCCATTTCTGATCCTGAAAAATTTCCACCATATTGCTAAGATTGTGAAGATTCCTACAAATCATTCCTTTTTTCAAATAATTGCCAAGAACTACTCCTGTGATTCGTAAAAGTATTTGTCTTAAAAAGTTTCTTGATATATCCTTACAATTCTCATTTGAATTTTTTTAAGCTTCTGCAATAATTTAAAATAGTTTGAAAAATCACCCTATACATATTTTCTGAGAATTTCTCCCGGATTATTCTAGAAATAACTCCATGTATTACTTAAAACTAATTGAACTTCCCTGGATTCTCTTGAGGACATCCAAGAAGTTAGTTGAAGTTCTAAGAAAGGCTGGCTCAATTGAACTCGAGTAACATGTAGTATATGGAGCAACCAGTGGCATGGAGTCTCTTTTCAATACATTTTAAACAAATATCCATACTAACTTCGAATGCGCCAGCTGGGGAGCAATCAAATGAATTGAAATTTTGAGAGAGCTTTTTCTTACCCTAAGCAATTATATCTATGGGTGCCCCATTGAGTTTTACAACTTTTTTTGTTTAAGGGCCAGTCTAATATAGAGCGATAAATTTAAGTGAAATTGCATTGCCGTTCAACGATTTTTTTTTGCGCGAAGGGCAATCCCAAAAGTTAGACTTATAGTCAGGGATGGGAAATGTACTGTAGCAAACATTTACCACCTCGACATTCACATTTTTCTACACGACCATCACAATCCAAAGCAAACCATGACCATTCAAAACAAAAAAATGTCACGGCTCTTCAAAATTGTAATCTTCTTTTTCCCAACGTTTTTTCAAACCCGAATGCGAAATGACTCGAGCACTAGTGGTGACACGATTTTTCCGGTTTTCGGGGTTTTGCATTTTTGCTCGATAAAGGCAGCGTGAAACTGAACTTGTTTATGTGTATAGCAACGGAATGATTGTGCTCTTGCTATTAGCGCTAAAAGATTTCAATTAGGGCAAACGTTCCCTTAGTGGAGGTAGTGTGTTTTGGCATGTTTTGCGCTAATAAATGATTATGTGATATTTTTGTATTATGTACGATGTAAAAATGATACAAGTAATCGAATAATATTCATGAACTTTAACCGTAAAACTATTTAAAACAACTATTTCGCTTATTTGTTTGCTACTTTGCACCTCCCGAGCAGAAGAAAATAACTTCTGAATACCAAACTAAGGTATTCCATACCAGATAATTCCCAATACTTACAACCTGAATGAGGTATGAATGAGCCATGCATAACCCGGTCAACCAGCCTATGAACTACTTCAAATATCTTTATCCAATAATAAATATTTCTGTCGCTTGTTCTTTACTGTTCATTTCGTTACATATATTCAAGTATATTCATCAATCTATAAAACCCAATGAGTGTCTTTCTTTATCAAGCATACAATATAGATCTTCAAAGAAATGATACTAAATTTGTTAGATCATGTTTTATCGAATGGGCTTTAGTCACCTTCATGAATATTCATCGAATAACGTGTAACGAATGATGTTAAAGTAAAGTTATATATTGACAAAGAAAAATGAAGCTGTGTATCGAAGCACCTTTATCATTCTTTTCCGTATCGTTTCGTAAAGCAGCTTAAAGGTATTCTGGTACATCGCATGGCAGGTCTCGATGTTTTGATTTTCCAAGAATCGGCATATTTGAGACCGAATATGATTCTGCATGGCTTTTTCGGATCTTTTCTTTCAGATCAGAAACATTACTGATAAGCATTTTAAATATCATAACCAGAATGATGCTCTTAAATTGGTAGGTATTATCGCAAGAAACATGCCTGCTGCTAGAGTGCTGGTCATTCTTGAGGCCTAGTTTATGAATGCCTCTTGCCACCCTTAAGGATGTGATATAGTGTGGCATAGTTGATAAGTGTCCTTCGGCTTGGTATTCCTCTAACAATTAGAGTTCAATTCCCAATCAAAAAGATATTGACAAAAAAAAATCATATTAAACATAAACGGTTCGGTTCGCATGGAACCCCACAATGTTTTTGGTTAATGATAATTTTTTTCAAAGTCGGTAAAGCAGAAGAATTCCGCTTATTTTAGTGTCGAAATTTTGATAACATTTATCGAATATTCTTTATGCAATGTTATTTTTTTACGAATCGATGACGATCGCTATCGATTTGTTATATGAGTGTCTTTAAAGCTCGATATAAAGAAAAGTGAAGAAATTTAAAGAAATGGTTGACTCTTAAGAGGTAAAATACTTCAAATAATATCTTAAGCATATTCTACGGACACCAAACTGATAACTAGATCAGGTATTGTAATTCCTCAACAATACCGGATGGATTTTCATATAAAAGTGAAATTTTTCAATAGTAGTTCAATACCTCCAGCAGACCTCAATAGCTGTTTGACACCTCAATGAAGTACTTTTAATTGTTTTAAAGATTTTTTTCACTACCATTATAATACCAAATTGAGGTATTGACAACTGAACAATAACTAATTTTGGTATGATACCACAATATGGTATGCATAAGTTATTGGGAAGTTATTTCTGGACAAACATTTGAAAAGGGCCCAAGAGGTCTTGAGCCTTTTTTCAGAAACGTTGCTGTTGAGCCCTTTTAAGCCCGCCCACGCAAACTAACCCCACTATCAGAAAGATTGGTGTTAGCTCTTCCTGATAGTGGTATTGGTGAGCGTGATCGAGTTGAATTAGGCTCAACAGCGGCTTGCAAAGCCAATGTTTACCAATGTCGATGTGCCCTTTTGAAATGTTTGTCCAGATTTGTTCCTCCTCGGGCTATAGTGGTGCATCAGTACCCATAGTGGAGGGTCCCATAAGAAATCAATGGTTTGCGCCACTAAAGGAATCATTCTTAAAACATAGCAAACAACTTCAGAACAAGAGAAATGTTTTCTATTCGCGCAACATTTTCAAAAAACGTTTCACGACTCCCCCGCCACACCTGACCAAATAGCTGCTGCTATTGAATATACTCCCAGAGATGTTTTCGACTTCCGCTCTTTTACTATCGATGAACAAACTGTCCAAACAGCCTTCAGAAAACTGAAAATGTCACATGCGCCTGGACCGGATGGAATTCCGTCTTGCATTTTAAAGAATTGCTCCCATTCGCTGGCCACTCCTTTGGCCAAGTTATTTTCCCGATCACTGCAGGAAGGCAAGTTTCCTGATGAATGGAAAGTTTCCAGCATGTTTCCTGTCTATAAAAAAGGCGATAAGAAAGATGTGCATAACTACAGAGGCATCACATCTTTATGCTCCTGCTCCAAATTATTCGAGATTCTCATAAACGATGCTTTGTTCAATTCTTGTAAATCTTTTATTTCAACTGCTCAGCATGGATTTTTTCCGAAGCGATCGGTTACTACAAACCTAACGGAATTTGTTTCTCTCTGCCTTCGTACTCTGGATTCCGGTGGGCAAATTGATACAATCTATACGGATCTAAAAGCAGCGTTTGACCGAGTGGATCACGGCATTCTGCTAGCTAAGCTTGATAAACTTGGAGTTTCTCATTCCTTAGTGCGTTGGTTTGAGTCATATCTAACAAACCGCTTGCTATACGTGAAAATTGGATCATCGCAATCTGAGAGCTTCACAAATTCATCTGGAGTACCCCAGGGCAGTAATCTTGGACCGCTTCTGTTCCTGCTGTTCATCAACGAACTCTCTCAGCTGCTACCTCCTGGATGTCGGTTGTTTTATGCAGATGACGTTAAAATCTACATGATCATCGACAGCACTGCGGACTGCGAATTGCTGCAATCACGGGTGAACATAATGGCAAATTGGTGCTCTTCAAACTTTCTGATACTCAGCGTCAACAAATGCAATGTCATTTCATTCCACCGCAGACAGAAGCAATCATTTTCGATTACCGGATTTGTGATACAGTTCTCAACCGAGTGGATCAGGTTAAAGATTTGGCATCACTCTTGACCAGGAAATGAATTTCAAGCCACACTACAATGACGTGATCGCGAAGGCAAACCGGCAGCTTGATTTATTTTAAGCTTTCTGATGACTTCCGCGACCCTTTATGTTTAAAAGCACTGTATTGCTCGTTAGTCCGTTCCATTTGGAATTTCAGCGTGTTGTCTGGTGTCCG
>NW_018734614.1:0-27398 GCF_002204515.2 Aedes aegypti
GGGTACAAATTAAAAAGTGTTCAGATTAAAGGGCTATTCTCATTACGCCGTGCCGGGTTCGGGCCGGGGCCGGGAAACTTGCATTTCGCGACGGTGCTTTTTCGCTCAGTTCACACTGCGGCCGTGCTCACCGGGCGTGCACCAGCTTTTGATGATGCGAGATAGCACGCACACTACGACGCAACTGTCAGATGATTTTGTTTGTGTTCAATTGATTCTGATTTTGATGTTCTATGGGAAATTTCTTCTCTTCGACGAAATTGGGTCCTAAGGCCCTGTCCCAATTTTAGTGCCAAACGCTTAAGTTTAGGCCAAAAACACATGTTTACTCAATTTTCTAATGTTTTCCGTTGGTTTAAGCCCAAAATATTTTTTTTAGATTTTGTCACATCCTTTGGCTTAAACTCAAATTTTGGGTGTATTTTGTTTTCCGTGCCCCTTACGAAATGTCAGATAGGAACAACCCCAGTGGTCGAACTAAAACCCCTGTGGTGTTTTTGTCGACTAAACGAACGTCAAACATGATCAAAAGTGTCAAGGTTCATTTATGGACCAAATTTTTAAATTAAAGTTTAAACATGATATAGCCATTATTTGAGCGGGAAAAATTGCTAAAGTAATTACAGTAACATGCTTTTTCGTGTTATTAAATAAAAACAAGATTTCATTACAAATTTTAGGACCCAATTGTTCGCCGGAATTCACTTACTGGTATGAATAATTTTGAGAGAATTTGGAAACAACAGAATTGCGGCAGGGTTTTCATAGGATTCCAGAACATTTTGTCTGTTCTTCGGTAATGCACTGCAAGGTGCATTTTTTTTTCGGTTGTCTTACGATGATTGATTGATTTGACTTTATTAACGAATTTTTAGCCCTGGGCTAGTTCATCTCGGGACCAACGGCTTTACTTCCCTTCCGAAGGGAAGTCGTCACTATAACTTTTTACGTCATAAGTGACTATGTCGGGGATGGGATTCGATCCCAGGTCCTCGGCGTGAGAGGTTGTCTTACGCTTTTGCCGGTATTTCCAGAAGGGTATTTTCAGGGAATTTCTTCACGAAGCCCTATGAATCTAAACATTATTTGGATAGCAGATACCAGCCAATATTTTTTTTGATACATTCATCTAGGTACCTTTCCTTTTCCTGGAATTCTCTGAGACTTTTTTCGGAGGATATTGCATATAAAACACAAACTTATGAATCGATCCACAAACTTCTCGCAAAATAAATTTGCATATGTTTTTTTTTAATGGTTATCTAAACAATTAACATCGACATGACTGATTTTGAAAAAGCATAAAAAAATTCCATCAGTCTTGATATTTATTAATGTAAGTCATCTAAGTCATTAAGCTTACTCTTCGGAATTATTCTAGGAAAACTTCATATTAAGAACCACTTTAATGTATTTTTAATAAACGTTTACCATAAGTTTAATTTATATTTTCCTCAATATTTTTTTCTGGTTTTTTTTTTTTTCGTTTTTTTTTTTTTTAAATTATTTGTTTCATTAAAGGATGAAGAGAATCAATGATTAACTTGAACAATTCATCCATAGATTATAACATACATAAAAAAAATCAAGTTACTTCAGAATTTCTTTTTGTAAAATTTTAGGGACCTCTTCTGAAAAAGTTAAAGAAACATTTTCAAAGATTCGTTAATGGATTCTTCACAGACTCTTCGTTAAATTACAAAGAAATTGTTAGGGGATTCTTTCAAAAAGTTTATCCGTAATTTGAATGTATGAACTAATTTCTTCGAGGATTTGTTTAAGTAAACATTTAAAATTTTTGAAGCGTGGTGTTCGCACAGGCCTGTCAATCGTAAGAATCTTGGTTCGATTGCAGGTTGCCATGGAAGCTATTTTGTTTTCAAATTTTAGTTTCTTTGGACAAATTTAGGAAATTGAATTCAATTTCTTTTGGTGATCTATTTGGCTGAGTGTGGATATGCTATCGAAAAATTTCAAGAGAAATTCCTTGCACAAAAAGCTGTTGGTTTTTTTTTTCAGAAATCTTCGTTGGAAGTTCTATCGAAATCCTTAGACTAAATTTGAATAAATTTTCGTACAACTCTAGAATGATCCCAGAAAGAATAA
This sequence comes from Aedes aegypti, assembly GCF_002204515.2. Taxonomy (NCBI): domain Eukaryota; kingdom Metazoa; phylum Arthropoda; class Insecta; order Diptera; family Culicidae; genus Aedes; species Aedes aegypti. Next base: position 2,107 of record NW_018734614.1, read on the forward strand.
TTGCAAAAATAAATCTTTTTAATCAAATGCTTGGAATAAATTAAAACTTTTCTTTAAATATTTTTCCAGATGCAAACAGACGACAAATTTCTTCATTCCCAGAATATTTGTTTTCAAAAAAAAATTCATTGAAAGATTCTTCCAGGATACTCTCAAGAGATTTTCATCTTCGGAAGCTTCTACAGTATATTCAGGAATTTCCTTCTCCAAGAATTCATCCAGGAGTTCTTTCAGAGATTCCTCCAGGATCAAGGAATTCCTTCAAGCTTTCATCCACGGATTCATACAGAAATAATTCAAACGATTACTCCATAGATTATAGTTACTAAGGCAACTTCAGGAGGAATTCTTGGAGGAACTCCTGGAAGAATCCATGGGGAAAAACCTCTGGAGGAACTCGAGGAGGAATTCTTGAATGGATACCAGGAGGTATTTCTGGAAGAGCTGCTTGGAGATCCCTAGCAGAACTCCTTTGGGAATCCTTCGAGGAACTCGTGGAAGAATCGCGCTGGAGAATCTCCTCAAGGAATTCTTGGAGCTACTCCTGGAGGAATTTATGAAAATAATCCTAGTGGAATTTTTGAAGGAACTCCTGTAGAAATTCATGTAGGAACCGTTGGAAGAATCCATGGAGGAACTTCTGGAGGAAATTTGGAGAAATTTTTGGAGAATACCTGGAGGAAATCTAGAAGTTCTTTTAGTTAATTCCTCCAGGAGTTCGTTCAGGAAAATCCTCAAGGAGTATTTTCAGTAATTACTCCGGGTTTCCTTCAGTTATACCTCCAGGAGTTCCTTAAGGAATTCCTTCGGAAGTTGCGTTAGGATCTCTTCCAGGAGTTCCTTCAGGAATCATTCCAGTAGTACCCCAGGAATTTACCCAGGAGTTCCTCCAGTAATACCTCCAGGAATTCCCCCGAGGTTTCCTCTAAGAGTTCTCCTGGATTAACTCCCAGAAGTCCTCCAGGTATTTCTCCAAGAATTTCGTCTAAATAACCCTCCAGGAGTTCCTTCACAAAATTCTCCAGGATATCTTCGGAAATTCTTCCACGAGTTCCTTCAGGACTTCCTCCAGGAGTTTCTTCAGGGATTGCTTCAGGAGTTTCTTCAGGGAAATCCTCCAGAAGTTCCTTCAGGAATTTTTCCAGGAGCTGCTCCACGAGTTCCTTTACGAATTCCTACAGTTCTATCAGGAATTCCCTCCAAAAAGTTTTCTTCAGTAATACCTCCAAGAGTTCTTTAAGGAATTCCACCAGGAGTTCCTACAGGCAATTCCTTCAGGAATTCTTCCAAGAGTTCTTCCAGGTATTCCTCCAAGAGTATCTCCAGGAATCCCTCCAGGGGTTCCTTTAGTAATACCTCAGGAGTTTCTCAAAAAATTCCTCCAGGATTTTGCAGGAATTTTTCCAAGAGTTCCTTTAGAAGTTTTTCCAGAAGCATCTCAAATAATTTCGTTTTTTCAATAATACCTCCAGGAATCTTTTCAGGTATTTCTCTAGGAGTTCTTCAGAAATTCCTCCAGGAGTTCTTTTAGGAATTCCGTCAGGATTATTCACAGGAAGTTGAAGAGTTGCCTTGGGAATTCCTAGGTAGAAATTTTCTTAATATAATCCCTGAAGAAATTCTTAGAATATTTCTGATAAAATTCCTGGAGGTATATAGGGAGGAATACTTGTATTATTCAATGGAGATTTTCTTGATGGAGCTGGGGGATTTCCTGCAGCCATTTTTGAAATCGTTCCCAAAAATGCGTTTGCGGTCAAATGTTTCTTATTCGTCAGCGACAAAACTCATTTCAACTTATAGGGGTTGGGGCTCGGAATGGTTCGGCTATTCGGAAATGATAATGTTATGGGTATGAGGCCAATATAGCTGTAGCGGTAAACACACAGCTTTCAAGCAAGACCAAGCTAAGGTCGAAGATCTTTTATAGTTGAAAATTTTCTCAACTTCCCATGAGCGTGAGCATGAGCATGATTGACCGCCGCAGTTGCTATCCGTTATTGCAAGAACACAACTCTGAGTACTGGTGCTCTTATCATTAAAACAAACAATAACGGCGCCGAATGCAGGTCAATTTTGGAATGGGAAAAGAATTGTTGACGTGCTACTTGGAAGCCGTTAAGTCCTCTGGCACTTCCACAAGTAAAACACTAGGAGTTTTGATATAGGAAAAAAAAGATAAACAAATAATTTGAAATAAAAACGCCTAACTGACAATAACGTTAGCCGCGAAATACGGAGGTTCATCATCAGTGGAAGTCGGGCCTAGTATGGCCTCCAGAAGAAGCTGCGATCAAAAAAAGATTCACGCCCGCACCAAATGTACCATGTACAAAACGCTCATAAGTCCGGTAGTCCTCTACGGGCATGAAACGTGGACGATGCTCGAGGAGGACCTGCAAGCACTTGGAGTCTTCGAACGTCGGGTGTTAAGGACGATCTTTGGTGGTGCGCAGGAAAACGGTGTGTGGCAGCGAAGGATGAACCACGAGCTCGCCCAACTCTACGGCGAACCCAGTATCCAGAAGGTGGCCAAAGCTGGTAGGATACGATGGGTAGGGCATGTTGCAAGACTGCCGGACAGCAACTCTGCAAAGATGGTGTTCACGTAGAATCCAATTGGTACAAAAGGCGTGGAGCGATGCGAGCTAGATGGGCGGATCAAGTGTGGCAGAAGATTTGGCGAGCGTGGGGCAGGACAGAGGATGGAGAGATGCGGCCACGAATCCAGGCCCACGAAATGAGGCAAGTAACTTGTCCCAGTGTAATCAACTGAAAACATTTTATCAACTTATGTCGCGATGGAAAAAATTTCATACAACCAAATTACTTTAAATTCTTGCGACCCTCCAAAATGCAAGCCAAACCCATTCCGATCGCCGCAATCCGCAAATCATCTCCCGGGGCGTCCCATTAGCAAAAACTCGAAATCAGCTGTTTTGCATTAACCTTCCTTGACCTTGCAGTTTTCGCCAGCGATTCTCGACAACATCATCGGCATCGTTCGTTTTACATTTCGCTTCGCTAAGTTGTGTGGGGTGCTTTTTTGCCCTTTGTGTCCTGTCGTCAGTATAGCGTGCTAGCTGGGACCTTCTCTAGCGTAGTGGTAACGTCTATGCATACTAAGCAAAACCAAGCTACAGGTATCTGGGTTCGATTCCCAGATTCAGGATTTTTTCGTAATGGAAATTTCCTTGATTTTCCTGAGCATAGAGTACCATCGTACCTGGCACACGATATACTAATGCGAAAATGGTAACATTGGCAAGGCAAGCTATCAGAACTGAGAAACAGAATCTTTCCCAGTGAGGACGTAATGCCATGAAGAACAAGCGTGCTAGCTCCTACCTACGAAGGACACAATCAGCAATCACCGAAGCAGCATATCCTTTGCCACTTCCAATCCAACCCACCCACAGTCGAGGAGACAATCGCCCACAATAGGAACAACTACAAGCTGCAGCATCCGAACGAAAGGACCCAATTCAAGTTGGTCGATGTTTCACAGTGTGTATCACTTGTACAGATTAAAACGAATAAATTGTACCCGGTGGTAATTCTTATGTAAATATCCTTATTATGTAAACACAATTTAGAGAACGAAGATACGACCGTAAGACCACGGCAGCTTAAAGCGTAGGTACCTAATAGTACCGTGTGTGGGTTTGAAATCGACGCTTGAATGCCGTATTCTCCTTCTGCCGAGTCGCGCTGCCAAGAAATCAGAAAATCAAGACGTCGCACCGGTTGCCTTTTTACTACCGGGATTTACGCGCAGCGCCTTGGATTGATTGTGGCTGACTACCGTCGCACAAAGGGATATTAAGGCAACATGACTGGTAAAAAGTATTCCAATTTTTTTAGTATTCTTAATGTTCAGTTTATTCAAATACGTTTTTAAACGGTATTTTAATAGATCATGGTGACTTCCAAACTTAAAATAAATCAATGCACAGGGATTCCTCTCTAAATAAATGGTATAAAATAGTCTTGAAAAACGGGTTTTCATGTTCAAAGCATTTCCCAAGCAACCAAAAGTTCAGATAAAAAGGCATGTTTTGGCTTGAGCAGCTCACTTTTTTAAGTAATTAACCGTTCACGCACATTTATTTTAGTTGGTTAAATATAGTTATGTTACCATAACGAAGTAATAAGAGCTCGACTCGAACTTGTTCTGAACTTTCTAGTTGTTAAAAGGGGATTAGTAACGTTTTGGAGAATCATCTCCTATTTAGCGATAAAGTTTAATTGGAACTCAAAATCTACTAGATGTAAACTTTTGAGTTCACTGCTTAAGTATAATTTGAACTGGATTGGATTCTTGGACTACTTATCTCCATTGCAAGACTAACTCTAATTAGGATGTTTTATTTATGTATCGGAATTTTATAAGGACAAGGTGAGATATAGGCCCTGTCAAGTTTTATAGCGCCTGAGCCAAACCAAAAGCAATCATAAAATGGAAACCTTCATGTTTTTTTTGTAAGCAACTCTTGACATGATTTTTAAATGCATATTACTCTTTAACATTTGGATAATATTTTCCATAATATTTATTTAAACAATAATGATACCCAGATTTGGAGCATTCAATCGCTTCAATGAACTGTTCCAAAACATATGTTGCGCAAGTTTAGCCGAGGTGACCTTTCGATTTCCTGAAAGTTGCCAGAAAAACCAAGCCTAGTGACATTATGTGTGCGAGAGTGTGCTCATATCAAACCCTTTGACTGTTTTCTGGGTCCATATGAACAAAGATCACTTCGAAGAGCTGTAACATTTTTGTTAGTTAAACGATTGGTGTACTTTTTAAACAATTCCAAACAGAACAGAAAATTGTTTTGATTTCCCCATACATTTTACATATTCCAACATTATGGTCACGTTCTTTGAAATACGGTAGAGAATTTGATTGCAAAGAATGGATGAAAGTGTTTAGAATAAACGGCATTCGGCCAAACGACCCGTTCGGCCAGATGGTATTCAGCCAAATAGCGTTCGGCCAAATAGCGTTCGGCCAAACGGCGTTCTTACTTTTTTGAAATAAGCAAACAAAAGAGTCTTCATTCTAATATCGATAAGCTTTCGCTATTATACATAAATATACTGAACAGCATTGTCTTCTTGTTACGTTATCTGTTGTTTGTCTTCTTAGTTAACATGTTTAGGCTTTTTTTATTATTTGATTACTGTGTTATTATTTTACAAGGCTACAATTTCCCTTATCTCATCATAATCAACACATGATTTTTTCTCGAAAATTATACCCTGAGTATAATATTAGTGATTCGGTTTTACACCTTTTGTTCTTATCGCAATCCATAAACAACAATATTTTGGCCATTTTCGCATCGAGAAGGTGAAAAATATCCTAAAGATTTTAGTAACTTGGACAGATCGAGGATAGGACGTGACAGCTTTAAAAAGGACTTCTCCGTTGTTTTTTTTTTCTTTTCATTCGATAACTCTGATGACTCGGAAGCCAGTGCTACCAACAAGCATGGGAAAATGAACTCACTCACCCGAACGCCACCAATAAAAAAAGTAGCAAAATCTGCTGCTACCGAACATTCAGTGATAGCGGAACCGTACTGACTCCACCCAGTAGCATGAAAGCGTCGAAACCGATTGTGTAAAAGCGAGAATCAGAAGGAACACGAAGAGAAGTGAATACCAATACACTTGCACCTGCGAAGCACGAGTGAACGCATTTAGCATCCATTCGCCGAATGCATTGAACGGACTGAGCCTCTCCCTGATGCATTCCGTGGTGCAGATTGCCAGTAGTGAATGCTCATCAGCACTCAAACCCGAATGCCACTCAAATGGAATCAGAATGTAAACAATCATTCGGTATTACTTTCGGCTGCTTTCGGCTTTCGAAATCAATAGCGACCCTATCAGTTGCCGTTTTTTGTTTCGCTTAGTGCTAGCCGAAGAAGCAGAATGGGCACTGGAAATTGAAACGTTCGACTTGGTCCCGACTGTGCGTGGAAGCGAGTGAGGGAAACGCAATAACTGAGTGAGTGTTTCCCATGCTTGGCTACCAATTACTCTTTTGAGAAAATGACGTGAGCAAAATTTAAAGTCAAGCCTTATTGTTAAGAAAAGAAATTCTATGTCGGAAACGGGCCTTCAATCCCAAATGGACACTTTATTCGGGCACTCAACTCGTGGTTATACTTCGGAGACCAGTGGCGCGGGAAGTGGGTAGGACAGGTAGAACACGTCCTACGCACAAAAATACCTGGATAGGACAGTCAAAGGATTGTCCTACCCATGATTCAACACGAAGTTACATCATTCCTACAGCATTTCTTCAGCCGGATGTAGATGTTCTTAGGAAAAAAGCCATCAGCATTTTTAGAAGTTTTTCTTGCCACATTACTGGATTGTATGGAGAACTATCAAGACATTTCTATAAAATCGTTGGAACAAATCATGGATTAATCCAAGACCGGTAGCATCGTGTACTGAGTATATGCAACTTAAACAAAGCTCGCTCGTTATACACAGCACTGGCGTAGTGCAACTGGCGATGGTTGTGGATGCTCTTAATTCCTTCAGGTATTCCTGGAAGAAGACGTTGACGGTCTGTTGAGAAATTCCTACAAAAATCCCGAAGCGAGATTCGAGCCCACGACCCTCAGCTTGGTCTTGCTGAATTGCTGCGTGTTTATCGCTACGGCTGTCTAGGCCCCTAAAAATTAGATTACATTTCGGAGAATTTCTGAAAGAATTCTCGTTGTGAAGACTAAAATTGTTTGCAGAATTGTTGAAGAAATTCCGGCGAAATATTTAAAGAAGTTTCTGCACGTAGATGATCCATACCAAGAAACTTTAGCTTGTTGAGTAGTTTTACAATTAGCCCGAAAGTTTCTAGATTCGATGGTATCCAGTGGTTTGCACCACTGCTATGAATCGCAAGTCAAATTAAGTTGAAAATAGAAGCTTTGGAGACCTTTTGTCTGAAAAAAAGAGACCTTAAAGAGATTATACAAGAATCAAAAAGAGATCAAAAAGGGATCAATAAAGAACCAAATAAAAAAAAATCTCAAATAGGAATCAGGAGATAAGATTGTTATTCATGCCAGACATTTCTCGAAGAATATTTGAAAGATAGTTTTTTAGGAATTCCTCATGACCTTACGGCAAGTACTCCTGCTCGTATTTCTGTATGGATTTCTACATAATTTCCTTCAGGAATTGATTCGCCCAAAAAGTTTCCTCCAAAGATTCCTTCAGGAATTCATTTCCAAGGAGGAATTTCCATTTCCAGGAAGTTATCCACGAGTTTATCAAATGATTTCACTATCCGTTCATCTAGAACTTCCTCAAGAATCTCTTTCATAACATTTGCTATTTAACCAATACTTATTTAAGATTCCTTCAGGAATTCTTCCAGGAAACTTTGGAGAAATTTCCCAAATCTTCAAATTATTTTTTCCGGTTGTTTCATCAAGGACGACATCTCCAGGAAAGTAATATGGTTTTTTTCAGAAATTTTTTTATTGAAATTTTTTCAGAAAGATTTTTTGTATGTAATTCGACGAGAATTTCAAAAATAAATCCTTAAGTAACATCTGGTATAACCTGATTGAGCTCTAGAGTAACCCTTGATTAACTCCCACATAATCTCGAGGAAGATTCAATAAGATTTGATTCAAAAATTAGTCGAGAAATTGTTTGGAAGAACCGCAGGATTAAACCTTGAATGAACAAGAACAATTCCTGGGTAAATGTGGATGAGTTATTGTAGGAGTTCATACGAAAATGACAGTAAAGATAACTGGAGAAACTGGAATAGAAATTCTTGTAGATCTGCCAGAAAAAAATCTCAGAACAAGGTTCTTCAAAAACTCTGGAATTAACCTTTCTGGATTTTGTTGGAAAAGTACAGTAGGAATCTTTGGAAAAACCTCCTGAAGTAACAACTGGGGAATTCCATGCAACAGTTAGTTGACAAATATTTGGAGGTATTACTGAGAATTACTTTAACCATAATCCTTGTGGAAATTACTGAATAATCAGAGTGTTCAAGGATTTCCTGTAGCAAATTATGAAGTAATTCCTCTAAACATTCCTTGAAACACTGTTGGAAGATTTCCTTAGAGATCTGGTAACAGAATCTGAAGAGGAATCTCTGAAGGAGCCCCAAACAAATTTATGAAGAACCTGTGAAATATAAGCGAAATAGTCTTTGAAGTTTTCTTAAGAACCTTTTAAATTTGGCAGCACGATTCACTGCAAACAGAATAAAGAAAAAAGACACAGACCTTTCGTCAAAAATAGTAACTTTTTAGGGACTTGTCTTTAAGAAGATATCTGCTACCAGCCCTGCTACAAGTTATGTTAGGATGCCTCGGGAATCTTTATTTCAAAATTTTGCGAAGAATACAGAAAACAAAAAACAGATTCACAGTATTTTAATGTTTTAATAAGGAAATTATAACTGGCTGTTGAGTTTCGCAGTTTGTTCTAGTTTTTGTCAAGTCTAAGTGAATGGTCCGAAAAAGGTTATAAATTTTGATGAAATAATAAATCTTTAACAAAGTTGATCTTACCAATGATCTTGAAGCTTTTTCAGTTTTGTGGTAATGACTGGCATGAAAACAGTCACTTTCAATTTTTCGTCAAGAATTCCATTAATTTGAAAAAAATCTGGGTTTCCTTGGACATATACGTTTTGCTAACGTTTGTCCTACCCATGGTTTTGAATGTGGACGCGCCTCTGTTCGAGACGATTTATAAAAAAAACATGTCCGAACAGATTAACTGTTTGCTATAAGGACCGTTCATTTTATAAAGTGGACACCTTGTGCATGCTGTATCTTTTTTTAAATTTTTCAATGAAATGTCAAACGGTTTTCTGTACATCGTTCGACTAGTATTGTACAATGTTGTAATAATAAAATATTCTCCAAAATAATATAATTGCACACGAATATGGAACAATATTCAGAACGGTCGATTATTTGAAGTGATTGAAATCAATGATTGTAAGAGGGGGCCCAGATAGCCGTAACGGTAAACGCGCAGCTATTCAGCATGACCATGCTGAGGGTCGTGGGTTCGAATCCCGCTGGTCGAGGAACTTTTCGTAAAGGAAATGTTCTCGATTCCCAGGGCATAGAGTATCTTCGTACCTGCCACACGCTATACACATGCAAAAATGGTCAATCGGCAAAGAAAGCTCTCAGTTAATAACTGTGGAAGTGCTCATAAGAACACTAATCTGAGAAGCAGGCTTTGTCCCAGTTGGGACGTAACGCCAGAAAGAAGAAGATTGTAATAAATTTCCTGCAAAATTCGACAACCTATATTTCTTATTTTCAAAAAAGGCTTGTTCTTTGAAAGCAACGACATTCAGAAGCCTGATGGAAAAATCAAGTTATTTTTGAAGCAACAATTTTACGGATATAATAAAATATATTTCCCCGATATTTTGGAGAAAAATATTTAAAATTTGTATGATTCTGATATGAGTAGATTTTTTTTGGTTTAAAATAAGTCCTGACAGAAGTGCTAATATAGTATCAATATTAAAAATAACTTACGCCTTCGTAGAGTTATTAAATTAGTCTCCACGTCACATATAAAGCATAATAGAAAAACAATTGCTTTATTTTTAGAAGACCTTTCAAAGCACAATGACAATCATCAAAATTGGCATCACTGCTGTAATAAAATCAATTTATTTTCCTCATATTATTTTCATAATATGTTATTTTGAGATTACCAATTGAAATATTTGAAGAAAAACGTTTATAATTTGCTGTAGATCGACAAATATGCGTACATGATTTTTAAAAATAATACACTTTTTAGTAAAACGTCCATGAAGAGTAAAATTTATACTTAAGACTGCAGTTTAAACTCACGATATAGCTTTCGTTTATATATATAGTTTCTTTAGTAATCCTAACTAGTTTGAACACGCTTTTTACTTTTCTCTTTTGCTGAGAGGGAAAGGATGGTATATCAACAAATTTGGGCATAATCGGATAAATCACTAATGTTACCAAATAAAGATACACATATCAATTTGTTCAATTAAATGAGGATTTTTGTTTGGCGAAAAATAATGTTAAACTTTGACAATCAGCTTTTCAAAAGTGTTTTTTGGAAAAACTATTTAGCTCTTCAACCAAAAGCATTTTCTAATATCTTATATTTTCATAGCATTGTAGAATAATAGTTGAACGATGCACAGACAACCAATAACGATTTTATTCATATATAAAAAAGATATAGCATAAACAAAGTGTCCACTTTTATAAAATGAACAGTCTTTAGGGGTCCAAGACGCACTGATAGGGTAAAATGGGTAACTTCATTATATCATACCTAGAACACTTCAATGCATAGAATACAAATGCTTAACGATGTTAAAATATGGTTACCCAAGAGTTGCCGCTATAACCCTTGGAAAAAAAAACTCATACATTTTTCCTTAATTTCCCGGTGAAATCCAACATTTTTCACTTTTTTGCCTAAATATTAAGGTTTTCCGAGGACTTCATTAAGGAATAAGCGTTTCCATACCACAGAGCAAACTCATGTAGAAACTTGATTGCTGACTGCCAGTTCTCCACACTAAATGGCATTGTACCCCATCCATTCTGTCATTTTGAACCACCCTCATTTTTCAACCAATTTTTTTGCATGGTTTAAGTTAAAATTCAAATTTGGGAAATGTTTCCATGATGGTAGTTAGCAAATATTGTAAAATTACTGTTAGAACTTCGAATGGCGTTAAAATGAGGATCTCATTAGGAGAAAACGACACAAATCCTTAAAGTGGCATTTTGGACCATTTGACCCTACACCTTCTCATTTTGTTTCAGTTCTGTGCGTTTCATATTCATTCTCTCATGTGTGTTAGTGTTGAGTAAACGGTTTGAATGAAAATCAAAAATAATCAATTCAAATAGGGTGGTAAAGTTATCCTCAAATTAGGATGTTTCAGAATATACGAAACAAAATGATTATCTCTTCTGCTCAGTTTACACTTATAATTATGTTTTCCTTGCCCGTAATGGTTCAATTAGTGCTATAGAGGATGCAGGCTATTGAATAAATCAGATTTTTATTCAAAACATTAAATATGCTTAGAGAAAATAATTAATATTTCCATTAAAATGGTCTAGATTGTGTATCTCTGATACAGGCATTGTGAGGTTAATCAACTCGTTAATGCACAAGGTATCTCACAATTAGAAGTCAGATCCGTATTTGTTATTCAAGTTGTATTCCCATAAATCTAACCTTATTTCAGAAAAACAAAAAAAATCAAGTCCATGGCGGGGGTACAAACAAATTATTGAATGTGTGTCGTTCATATCTAGTGGTTCTATAAGATTATTTTAAAGATTTATCAAATATTTTGCAATGCTATTCGACTATTCGACCCATCACAATGTAGAGAAGTTAAAAACTGCAGTTAAAGGGTCGTTCATAAATTAATTTACTTTACGTACACAGGAGAAGGGAGGGGGTTTCAGGGAAACGAGAATAACCATTTAAAATTTAAATCCATTCAAAGAGTGTGATATATAGAAAATGATAGGAGGATGAATATGACAAAATTTTGCGTGATGTAATTTATGAACGTATTCTGATGAAGAAATTGAAACATTAATAATTAAGATTCCAGTGTAAGGTACATACATAACCATAAGTGTGGACAAAATTCAGATGCTCGCTACAGTCCACTTTCTGGATTAAAAAAATTCAGCTCGATCGGTGAAACTATATTTTAGCGCCAGACGTTCAAAGTTTGTATGCGATTTACTATGAGAAAAGTCACTTTTGCAAAGGAAAATCGCCAGAAGTCGCACATTGACCTCTATAAAAAAATAACACAGATCTTCATAGGTATTTTTACGATGAACAACAATATAGAAGCCCTCAAAGCAATCCGATGCTATATTTTTCATATAATCGTGTCCCAGGCTAATAACCATACATGTACAACTATGCACATTGGTACCAAAAATAAATCAAAATCTTACGTCGAAAATTTTGATTGCAAAAAAAACTCACAGCTGTTTCAGAAAAGAAGTTTGTAATGGAAACATTTCTATCAAAATATTTTTTTCTGAGTCATGGATTCCCGGATACCCCATTTCCCGGAAAGACATTTCCCGGAATGACCCATTTCCCGGAAAATCATTTCCCGGAATAATCCATTTCCCGGAAAGAAGAAGATTGAGATTGAAGAAGACTTCAACATGACTCAGTGCAGTCTTAGGAGTTTTATCGACGTATTTGAGTGACAAGCAAGATGAGGTTTTAAGTATAGGTTTTATTAGACATTCACAGCTGCTTCAACTGTTTTCTACGGAAAAGACCGTTCAGCATTTTTCAATACTTCATTAAATCTGTCAGGACTTTATGCACCTCTAATGAAACCTCCATAAATAACATCTATGATCAAAAAGCATTGGAATTGTTACTTGGGATGCTACGTTAACAAAAACTTGAAAAAGCGAAAACTGATTATAAGTCATTATACTGCAACTGATTAGGAAACGTCCATAATATACGTCACCCCTTAGGTGTCATATGCAAAACACATGACTTTTGGTCAAATAGATTCTCCGAATACCCCATAGTGCGTCGCATTCGAATTGGCATAGCAAACAATTGAACGACGAGGGGTTCGATTGCCAACGATAATGCCTATACGGAACCCTTTTCAGTTCGCATTTTACGACAAAACCCAAACACAGATTTTTCCATGCTTTGCTAAAGCCATCCCCTCTCCCTCTGTTTCTCCACTCGATAGGTCTCCCCACTGGGCAAAGGAGTGCTGATCACCGGATGCGAATCGCCACTGGCCCGGGCCTTGGCTAGACGGCTCGATGATTTGGGATTTACGGTATTCGCCGGTTTCAAAACGCTGGACGATAGCTCCGAAGCCGGCATGCTGAAGGCGATGTCTTCCGGGCGGTTGAAGCCGATACAGTTGGATGTGACCTCGGAAGTGCAGGTGAGTTTTGTTTGAGTGGGCGATGAAATTCGGTTCTGAAAACGATTTTTTATGGAAAGCTGTGTCCTGTTTTAAAGAATTCTCAGCGTATTCCATACCTCTTAAAACTCACTAACTTGTAAACACTTGGGAATCTTGAAAATGCTGTTTAGAAAGCACTGCGAATCACTGGAAACATTTTGGATACCCCGAGGAATCTAAAAAACCTTTAGAAATTCCTGAGAACATCTTGGTACTTGTGGTACAAAAGATCTCTGAAACCCTGAGCAGCTTAAAGGAACTCTTTAGAAATTACTTATTGTTTTGGAAACATTGAAAATTCGCACATTTTAAATGCAATCTAGATTCAAATAGGTTGCAGCCTATAGGTTGTAATTAGGAAAAAAACACGAATTCGTTTATTTCACTCCAAGGAATGCTAGGGAATGGTACACAAATTATGTCACGCTGAATTTCGACTTTTTCGACCACCTCCCCCCCCCTTTGTCACGTTTTTTTTGTATGAGTCCTTCCAAAATTTTGTAAGGCTTGTCACGCTTGGCTTGACCCCCTCCCTCCTTGGAGCGTGATGTAATTTGTGCATGATCCCTAATTGTTTTGTTCTCCCACTTGCCACGACGCAGATAGTAGACCAATTCTAAAAATAAACTGCAGTCTTATATGCATGCTCAAATAATTTGATAAAATGCTAAACCTTCAACACATCCAAGCCTTCCCAATCGATTCCGTTGCAGGGGTCCGCATTCCACTCGGCCTGTCCACCCACTCGCTTGCATCGTCAGATTTCCCACATACTTCTGGGAGTACATTTCTCCATTGTCATTTACCATCGTTTGTTCGCTCGCTCAATAAATGAAGACATTTTCGCCACCACAACTATAACCGAAGTGCGTAGGCGACCACCACCAGCAGCAGCAACCCGCTTGGGCGCCAATCTTTAACAGTCGTTCTTTTTTTTTTTATTTCACTCCAGTCCACTACCGCTAGGTTAAACGCTGAAAAATTGAGACATTGCTCTATATTTCTTAATTTTCGAGCGAGAACGAGCGAAGATGGAAAATTGTTTTCGTCTTTCCGGGGCATCCCCCGCTGGTTGGACGAAATTTTTCGGTGTGTAAGAAAAAAAATCTCTCCCTGGTGGTAAAATCGGTTGAAAGAATAAGACAAGATGACCTTTCTTGGACTATCGTTGGGCAAGGGCGTAGCGAGGAATTCCGTCAGGAGGGGAGGCAAATGCCCTTATTAGGGCGATTTAAATTCAAAACAGTTTTGAAAATCCAATCTCCCATATCTTCCTTATAAGGATGGTAGACCATCCTTACTGATTGCTAAACTCTTCACCGCCAGATAGCCCTTGATCTGCTGAACAGCTTTGCCGAAGTCACCAACCTTCCAGCTAATAAGGATCTTGAGATACAGATGATTGAATAACATTTGTCACTTTTTTATTGTCAGATAGTCCTTGATCTGTTGAATAACTTTGCCGAAGGCATCAACCTTGTAGCTCATTTGGATGTTAAGATAACCGTGGTGAAACCAATTTTAGACCCCTCCTGTCAACGCTTTTTCCGTTGCCAAAAGAAGGGGGAGGGGTCAGGGGGGATGTCTCACCCAAAGATTGTAAGATCAACTAACCGCATTTACTTCAAAATTTATTTCAAATTTATTGATCTACTAGTCTCCAAATTGTGGTCATTTAAAAATTCAATGTTCGTCTCGGGCTTTTAAAGGTTAATTCTTCCTTGTTACTGAAACTGGGGAAAGTGTACCAGTCATGGCCATAGTGGTTCACTATTTGGCCATATGCAAAATTTGGATAACTTTTACATTTTTAATCTTTTGAATGTTTTAACATCAAGATTTATGCTTTATTTTACTGCTAGAACGCAAAAGATTTTTTCAAAATGTAAAGGCATTCAATATATCACGTATGGCGAAATAGGGAACAACTATGGCCATAACTGGTACACCTACCCTATATGCCCCTCTGCTTAGTTTATATCTTCTCGAATACCCCTCTCAATCCCTACATTCTCCTACTGATCTACTTTATAATAATAAGATCGTTTCTTCTATTAGGTTTCTATGAACAAATAAATTCAGATAATCTTTCATTCATTCCTTGGTTGTCCCTGAGATTTTTTCAAACTAAATATATCATACATATATTCCAAAAATGGGAGAACACTTTGTTCCAACATTATCATCATCATAATCATCATCATCATCATCATTCCTCACTCCTCATTCCAGATTTCTCACTCTTATCTCATGCCTCATACATCATTCCTCACTCCTCATTCCTCGTTCTTCATTCCTCACTCCTCATCATCATCATTCCTTATTCCTTACTACTCTTTTCTCACTCCTCATTTCTCGCTCCTCACTCTTTATTCCTCATTTATTACTCCTCATTCCTCACTCCTCTTTGCTCATTTCTCACTATTCTTGCTCTCTCCTCACTCCTCATTCATCATTCCTCACTTCTTAGTCCTCATTATTTACTTCTCATTCCTTACTCCTCATTTATCGTTCCTCATGCCTAACTTCTCACTTCTCATTCCTCGCTCCTCTTTTCTTATTTCTTATTTCTCACTCCTAATTCCTCACTTCTCATTCCACATTCCTAAATTCTTGTTAGTAATTGCTCACTCTTCACTTCTAATTCCTCATTCCTTACTCCACATTCCACATTCCTCACCACTATTCCTCTCTTCACTGCTCATTTCACATTCCTTACTTCTCACTCCTTATTTCTCATTTCTAACTTCCTACTCCACACTATTCGTTCCTCACTCCTCATTATCATCATTCCTCATCCTTTACTCCTCAAGCCTCAAATCTCACTTTTCACTCCTCATTCCTTATTTTCTACTGCTCACTAATCTTTGCTCATTCCACACACCTCACTCTTCATTCCTCACTTCTCACTTCTCATTCGTTACTTCACATTTCTTATTCCTAACTCCTCATTCCTCACTCCTCATTCTGCATTCCTTATTCGTCACTCCTCACTCCTCATTCCTCACGCCTCATACCTCACTCCTCACTCTTCATGCCTCATTTCTCACTTCTCACACCTCATTTCTAATTCCTAACTTATCCTCTTCATTCCTCTGTACTACATCTCATGTCTCACTCTTCATATCACACTCTTTACTTATCACTCCTTATTCCTCATTCTCTACACTCATTCCTCACTTCTCTTTATTTATTACTTACTCTCCATTTCTCATTCCTCACTTCTCACTCCTCATTTCTCACTTCTAATTCTTCATTCCGTACTCCCCATATATCATTCCTCACTTCTCATTTCTTGTTCTTCATTCCTTATTCAACATTTCTCACTTGTCACTGCTCATACTTCGTTCCTCATATCTCAATACTAATTCCTCGCTCCTCATTTCTCATTCTTCACTCCTCATTTCTCACTCCTTATTCCTTACATCTCATTCCTCATTCCTCATTCCACCTCATTCTTTACCCTCTTGAGGAAATTGATTCACCTTCCCGGGGTAGGGGACATGGGGCAAGAGGGACACCCGGGGCAAAAGTGCCACCTCTAATTTCACGTAGTTCAAATCAATTTTTTGATGTTTAACGCAGGATAAGAATAAATTGAAGTACTAATAGAGGTTTGTGCAAATAATTCAGTTAAAAATGTTCAATACAAAAAAAAAACGAAAAATGTCTTTAACTCACTAACGCGAAAAGTGCGAAATATTATAAGAATGAAAGACTGGAAAAACTAGGTTTGAAAACCAATAAATACAAAACATATTGATTTTTCCGCACAGTACTGATGATTTTTCAATTATTTAATATATCTGTGAGGAATTTTTTTTTCGAAAAAGTCCTTTTGACATTAAGTTTTACATATATAAAACCAGTATGTCTTATGGGGCAAGAGGGACACCGCAATTTTCTCATATAAAATCAAATGAACTTTTATTCCAATGTTTCCTACTAAATAAAATTAAAATAAACCATCTTGGACATTCAAAATGGTTTCTGATATTTTTTTACTATTATTGTTACAGTCAAATAAGATGAGAACTAAATTAATTTCGTAAAATTACTTTTTAACTACAAATCAACTTTTATCCCTCAGTTTTTATTTTTACTAACTCTAGAATTTATCGTTGAGGCGGGGATTAACATACAAAATTTGTGCATTTTGCTCTGGAGGTCTTCTTGCCCCATACGAGTGGTACTCTTGCCCAATGCCTCGTTTATAAACCTCATAAGACGGGACATTTTCAAAAATCTCAAATCATCATGTGTTTCTTATATTTTTGATATCTAACAATAACATCATTTGGTACAAGAGGTGAGCTTGCCCCTACACTGGAATAATCTTCAAAAATTGTGCTAATCAACCATGATTTGAACCTATATATCTTACGGTGTCCTTCTTGCCCCCAGCCCCCCTAATTGACTTATCCTCTCAGGGGAGTTCATGCACTGTCTTGATGTATTTCACCATATAACATATCCACGGTGCTCCCCTGACCGTTATTATCAGAAAAAAAAAAATCTTCATCGAATCTGTGCTCACCAGTTATTTTATATAGATAAGATGCATGTCTGGGCAAAGTTTTTAAAAAATCGCAGGGCCCGTTTTGATGTTACGCTCTTTTGATTGTATAAGTTCACAAATTAAAATGAAACCTGAGATATTTAAATAGGTTTCCATTGGCCGTTATTATTAGAACAAATGTACCGTTATAATTTCATTCAAATTTGGTTTATATAGTTAGTTGTAACTTCTGGGTAGAATTTTGAATGAGTATATAAAAAAATGAATTTACGCCCTTTTGGATGTGTAACTATTAAATCTCTAATATTAAATAGAATGGATCATTGAAGGTAGTTTTAGTAAGCAGGGTTGGGAAAAAATCCGGAATTCACTCTTCAGTAGCCAAGCAAAGCCAATCACAGTCAGCGAAGCCAGTGAAACTCACGCCCATCGCTGCTGTAAGCAAAAAGCCTTGAAAATTGCAAAACACCTGTTGCTAAGGGCAACTCAAAATTACTGTAGAAAAATGTTCTATTTCCCGCTGCATTTCCCGCATTTAGAGCCTTCAATGATACTAACGATTTAGAAAATTCATGCACCCAACGTAGGCTACTTGATGAGTTTTAAGCTTTTGAACTACTGCAACTGTATCGATTTTAAAAACAATGAAACCAAATTATAAAGGATATTTCTTACTTTTCTTTAGCGCATTTCAATTATTGAAGCTTTCTCTTCACGATTTTGCTTTGAAAATGGGTCAATTGTTTCATACAATACTTTCACTGTTGTGTTTATCCAGGACTCTTATGTATTTGTGTAATCGAAAAGACCGTAAACCCAAAAATAAATAGTAGATTTGTGAAAATTCTAAATGTAGTAATGTTGCTACAAACGATCACAAAAGTGTTGACAGTAGTATACAGTGCCATAGTTTTGCCAAAAGAGTGCATTGCTCAGCAATTGAAGTTTAGTCGAGGGGTAGCTAGATGGGATATAACAATATTTTATGAATCATAATAATAATAATGCAAAAAAGGCTCCGTAATAGCTTACAGTGCTTGAGCGTTTGAAAAAAATAATTACTGAGGAAATTCATTGGCGATAAGTAAGTGCAACGTGTCATTGAAAACATTTGAATTTGCCTTATGGTATTAAAATGCCGAACTTTAATTTTTCTATTTAACATGAGTATTTATAATGGTTTACACCTCAAAAACGGGCGTAACTGCTAATTTCGTCTATCTTCTCATTCAAAACTTCACCCAGAAGATACAAATAATTAAACAAACCAACTTTGAACCAAATTAAGACGGTATATTTCTTCTGATAATCACGGCCAATGAAAACTCATTCAAATATCTCAAATTTTCTTTGAATTTGTGGACTTATACAATCAAAAGGGCGTAACTATAAAACGGAACCTACGATTTTTTAAACTTTGCACAGACATGCATCTTATCTATAGAAAACGAGTGGTGAGCACAGATTTGATGGAGATTTTAAACTGATAATAACGATGAGGGGAGCACTGTGATATATCATTAAACATAACACATTAAAATCGGCTTTATCTGGAGGATTCGCATAATAAGGTGTTCGGCCATTTGGCCGAACGCCGTTTGGCCGAATGCCGTTTGGCCGAATGCCGTTTGGCCGAATGCCGTTTGGCCGATGCCGTTTGGCCGAATGCCATTTGGCTGAAAGGGTCATTTAGCCGAATGCCGTTTGGCCGAATCATGAACAAAAAAAATTAATGGCTACAACGCTGATGTGTAGGATTCATAAGTGTGACCCAATAACTGATAAGCTAGTTAATTTGTTGATTTTTATGATGTGATGGGACGTCATGTTTGCCACTATATGAGCTCCAAGAGAGTGATAACATCGACCCTATAATTCAGGACGAAGCTGTGAAACTCCACACTTCGCGTCAAGACTCTGAGGTGATGATTGATTCGCCACTGGATTACCAACGATGTAATAATTTCATCAGATTGTTTTCCTTCTTTTAAACATAGGCTATTCTTAGTTATACTGGTTCCATTACTATCGCAATAGTTTAGCTTATAGTTTAATTGAGAATTTTTCCTTCTATAAATCATCGGCAGTTCTTTGTAGTTGTACTGATAAAATGATTATATGCATTACACTTGCTTAAATTTTCATCAGAGATTTTTCCTTCTTTTGATCATAGGCTGTTCTTGCAAGAGAGAAATATTTTTCATAGTTATTGGAATTAATGCTTATGATACGTTTTATTCAAAACACATATTTTTAGCTCAAGGGTAAACTTAGGTGAGATGTCATTCTCCTTCAAGATTAAGATTACAACATAAGAACTGAACACTGCACCGTTGCTTGCGTATAGCAATAAACGACTCGATGAACACTTACGTCAAAGAAGCACACTGTTTCTCCGTTGTGAAAAGAAAAAGCCAAGACTTGATGATGTCAGAACCACAGACAAACAGACGTAACACTTAGAACGAATCAAAATTATAGTCGAGAGACCACCCAGACAACCAGAATGTACGTATAACGAAATCATCTTTTGCGTTATGCGATGCTTATATGTGGAAAGTTTCACGTATAAGATGGTGCGAAAAGGCCTTATACGTACAAAAGTGGAGGCGATATATGTGCATTTTTAAATGATGAAAAAATAGCATGCAATGCGAGTGTATCGATTTTATTGCGAATCAATTTGTACTCTTATGCGACTTAATTTGTGATAACAAAGTTCAGTTGACAGCTGCTACGGATTGATCCCGACTTACTTTGTACGAGTATACGGGACAAAACAAAATGTACATATGAACTCAGAAAATAACGTTTTATGCGAGGAAACCCATCAATCCAACGATTTCATCCACCATGTAATGCGGGTGTGATGCAATTTGTATAAATAAACGACTTTGTTCGTAAACTGTTATGCGACTTCTGGTTGTCTGGGCATGAACGCCCAATGCTAAAATCGGTCTGTTTAGCCGATGGGCGAACAGATGGCGGTAGTGTGTAAACGTCAAATGCGAACAAAACGATGCGAGCGCTGTGGGTGGTGGATTGACCACTTACAATATATTTAACCTACCGTCGGTCGCCCTAGTGTACTGAGTACACGCACTTTACGAAAAGCTGAAAAAACATGTTGAAATTCTCTTAAAATTGATCCGGGTGTTGGTCCTTTTCCAAGATCTACTCTTCTTTTTGCTTGTACAGAAGAAAATTTTTCGAAAAAATCAATGATAAGTATTCGAAAACATCGTGTTTTTAAACTAAGTTTTTACGTGTGTACTCAGTACACCAGTGCGACCGCTCGTGTAACTTTTTTTTTTACCGGGCCCGTCACACGAGCGGTCGCATCGTGTTACTGAGTACACGCGGAGTTGATTATAAATCAAAAAACTGTGCAAGATAGAATATTGATGTCTTCGACAAATATCTCCAGTTCAACGGTACCAATTGGTCAGTGCACAAATGAAACTTTGAAAACATCCTAACCTTCCAGTGGCTATCGGATTGTTCCCCGGGGGAACCGATGAAGTGGACATTTTGCAATGCAACATCTCGAACACAAATATCTCAGGATCTAGATATTTTAGCAAGATGGTGTCTTCGCCAAAGTTGTTCAGTAGGTCAAAGACTAACATGTGATAGGCCATTTGTTTCTGAATTCTGCCACCAGTTGGCGCTAGTGAGCATGTAATTTTCAAACACAGATATCTCAGGGTCCTGACTACCTAGAAAGATGCGGTCTTGGACAAAGTTGTTCAGTAGGTCATGCATTAATATATTATAGGCCATCTAACCGTGCTATCAGATGGCCGCTAGTGAATAAACAATATTTCAATCACGAATGAATATCTCAGGATTCCCGATTTTTTAGAATATGATTTGTACTAGGGATGCACTCAGAGCATTTTGAATCAATTTATAAACAACACAGGCAATGACTATAGACCGTTGCACGGCCTGACATTACCTCGACACTCCATACAAAAAATCTTCGTTTTTGTGTAACAGCTTTCTGCCGCCCATTAGATAAGCCTTTACATGAGACAGGTCCGTGTTTCCATTTGTTTCTATCGGTGTATACACGGGACTGTCATTTCCATACAAGACTGTCAACACCTTCCGAATCAGTTGATTTGGAACATCTCGTGAAAAGGCCTATTGCTCAAATCGCGGTTTGACAGTTTTTTGATTCCAGTATAGGCCTTTTCATGTGACAGGTCCGTCTATGTATTTGTTTACAGCGGTGGAGGTCAGAGGGGATGACGTCCTATTTTTTCACTATGGAATTTGACAGCTTGAGCTATGCCTCCTTATTCGTGATCAAACGTCAACATCCCACCGCAAAATCGCTAGTGTTTGGAGGTGATTGTAACCTCCAAATTGCCAAATAACCTCCAAAACATCACCTCAAAGTTTCTTCAGAATGAAACGCAGATAATGCGTTGAATTTGTGTTTCGTGGTTCATTTCCCCACATTTGCACCGGCTACTTTGGTTGATGGGTGAGCTCCGCTATCGATTTATAAGAAGCAACAGAAACAGATACTCTTAGCAATTCCTTGATGGAGGACCGGTGCATGCACGAGGCTGTCATTTTCATAGAAGAACTGTCAAAGAGCTTCTTGATCAGCTGTTTTGGAACGTCATGTGAATAGGCCTATTCACGCATATCTATGTAAACAACTTCTGTGGATAAACCTTACTTTTTTGACAATCTTGAACTTTAAGTAGTGTTGTAAAATACCTAAAATTAATGAAAGACGAATTCAGTACTGTACAATTTAATGCCACTAGAGTTTGCATCCCTTGAAGCGTATTTCAATCTCAATTGTAAGAACGTCTTCAGTGTCGTATATTCGGAAAAGTAATTCTACTAAAAAAACAATGTCAAAAGTGAATATGGAGGAACGGTTTTTTTTAAATATTGTTGTACCAGTCGGACTCGATTATCCGGAAGTATCGATTTCTTTTTTTAACTTCGGATAATCGAATCCTCCGGATAATCGAATTACTAAGAAAAAATAAAATCTTCGACAAAAGAACTTAAATATTTTGTTTTTTTTTTTTTTTTTGTTGTTTTATTTATATGATGCGGTGGCGTAGCCAGATATTATTTCTAGGAACAGTAGGGGAGTTTACAAGAAAATAAAATTTTTGATCAGGCATACACATAAAACCACTTTTTCAAACCCCCATTTTCTTAAATAGAGTTCAAAACTGCTGAACCATTCATATTGTATATTGCAATACCAAATTATCTCAGATTTATGCATGTAAAATTAAAAAGCAAGAACATCAAAAAGAAGTTTCGGATAATCGATTATAAAATTCCGGATAATCGAATCCCGGATAATCGAGTCTCGGATAATCGAGTCCGAACTGTACAGCTGATAAAGAAAGGAAAATAAATATAATTCCTTACCAAACACAGTTCAGCCGAGATTTTCTTAGGGTTAAAAAGTTAACAGAAGCCAGGAAGTAGTTGAATCTATATTTGTTTCAAGAAATATCCAACCTAGTTTGTAAAGAGACAGAAGACGCCATTTTTACTAAATACAGCCAAACCTCCATAAGTCGATGTTCCATAGCTCGATATCGACTTATGAAACCATACTTGAAACAAAAACGAAAATCATGGGTTATTATGATGCTCCCTTCAATCAGCTTTCCAAAGAATATCTGTTCATGACTCGATATTTCCATGAGTCGATGATCTCTTAAATATCGACTGGAAGTTTGACTGTAATTTAGATTCTGAAGTTTTTATTTATGGAATTTTCATGTTTGATGGGATAATTTCGAATCAAACGGATTATTACAACATACTTTAGCCTTGGACAGAATAAACAATTTGTTGAAGAAGTCATTTTCATGATTTTGCAATCACGATCCTGGATATTTGAGTTGAAAATATAGCATACTCAGTAGCACCTTCTAGTGGAAGAATTCAAAACCAAATGTGGCCCATCACATGTTTGTACTTGATTTACTGAACCATTTAATTGAAAATTTCATCTTTCGATGTGACCGGGATCCTCAGATATTAGCAATCATAAATCTGCATGCTCACTAGCTCCACCTGTTGGATGAATTTTAAAACATGAGGTCATTCGCATTTAGGCTTTCATCTAATGAACAACTTTGTCGAAAATGTTATGTCTTAGTAATGAGAATATCTCAGGATATTTCTTTAGGAATCAGGATCCAAAGATATCTGCGTTCAAAAAATTGCATGATCACTAGAACCGTTTTGTTTAGTGCTTGATTTACTAAACAGTTTTGCCGAAGACACCATCTTGCTATAATATGAGATAGCTGCGATTAATATACAGCATGCTTATTACCACCATTTGGTGGTAGAATTTCTAGTTGGGTGGCCTCTCACATGCTAACCTTGACCTACTTAACACTTTTTTCGAAGACGTCAACTTTATAGGCAATCGGGTCCTGGGATATCTGAGTAAAAAATATGTCATGCTCACTAGCACATCTGGTGAAAGAATTCCAAATTAAATAATCACCACATATTAGTCCTTGAACTACTGAACAACTATGCCGAAACACCATCTTTCTAAAAAATCATGACCTACTAACAACTTTGTCGAAGACCGCACCTTTCTAGGTAGTCAGGATCCTGAGATATCTGTGTTTGAAAAATTACATGCTCATTAGCGCCAACTGGTGGCAGAATTCCGAAACAAGCGGCCTATCACATGTTAGTCTTTGACCTACTGAACACTTTGCCGAAGACACCATCTTGCTAAAATATCTAGATCCTGAGATATTTGTGTTCGAGATGTTGAATTGCAAAATGTCCACTTCATCGGTTCCCCGGGGAACAATCCGATGGCCACTGGAAGGTCAGGATGCTTTCAAAGTTTCATGTGTCCCCTGATCAATTGGTATCGTTGAACTGAAGATATTTGCCGGATACTAAACTTCATCTGACCAATTATTGGAACCCCTCTCATCGTGACAACATGTCTACTTGAAGGTTTCAAATAAAGAGCTTTTGGTTTATGTGGGAATATTATTAGTTGAGTTTTGGAAGCATTAGGAGAAATCTTCCATTTTTGCAAGTATGAAGAAAATATATCCAAACTTTTTTGCAATCGACTACAGATGACACGCAGGCTTCGTCCTTTGGCGGAGAGGCCTGTGTCATCCGCAAACAAGATTTTTGACATCCCTGAGACTCAGGTAAGTCAGATGTGAAATATTGTATAATATTGGTCCCAAAATGCTGCCTTGAGGAACACCAGCTTCTTACAGGAAGTCTTCAGATCTGGAGTTCTGATAATTAACCTGAGTGTACGATTTGACAGATAACTTTGAATTATTCTAACAATGTATGTTGGAAAATTAAGTTTTTTAATTTTACAATCAACCTTCATGCCAAACACTGTCGAATGCTTTTTCTATGTCTAGAAGAGCAAGACCAGTAGAATAGCCTTCAGATTTGTTGGAACGGATCAAATTTGTTACACGTAAAAGTTGATGAGTGGTCGAATGTCCATGGCGGAATCCGAAATGTTCATTGGCAAAAATTGAATTTTCGTTGATGTGGGCCATCATTCTGTTCAAAATAATCTTTTCAAAAAGTTTACTGATGGAGGAAAGCAAACTGATTGGACGATAGCTAGAAGCTTCTGCAGGATTTTTTGTCTGGTTTTAAAATTGGAACAACCTTAGCATTTTTCCATTTGTCAGGAAAATATGCTAATTGAAAACATTTGTTAAATATATCAACTAAAATGATAAGCTA
>NW_018734615.1:0-58287 GCF_002204515.2 Aedes aegypti
CCCAAAAATGCCTTTTTGCATCATCGGCTCGCCATTTTGACTGTAGCCTTACTTTTGAGAAGGGCCTAAGAAAAAAATCCTTAATAATATTCAAAAAATTATAACTTAGAAACGGTTTGTCCGATCAGTTTGGTGCCTTCCGCAAAGTTTTAGGTTATTGTTGGGACTATCTGGAAAAAAAATACACTGTAAAAAAAATGTTGTAATTTTTTATATATCGAAAATAAAGCTTAAAAATCAATTTTCTCAAAAATCGTATTTTTGATTTTTTTTATTTTTTTATATGTTAAAGTAGACAAAAAATGAAGTATTTTGCACAGTGGGTCAAGATGGAGAAATCATGGACAAAAAAGTTATGATTTTTTGAAAATACAGTGAAACCTCCATGAGTCGATATTGAAGGGACCATCGACTCATGGAAATATCGAGTCATGGAACAGCAATCCTTTGGAAAGCTGTTTGAAGGGACCATCATAGTAACCATGAAATTTTGCTTCCAGTATGGTTCCATGAGTCGATATCGAGTCATGGAACATCGACTCATGGAGGGATCACTGTAGGTGAATTTTTGAAAATGGTCATAATAAACTTTTTAAATATTTTTAAACTCAATTTTATGAAAGTACGCAAAATTTACAACAAAAAAGGTATACGGAAAAATCAGGCTAACTTTTACCGTTTTAAAGATACAGCGATTTTAATACAAAATTACGATATAATTTTCAATTTTCGGTCATTATAATATAACTTAGAAACGGTTTGTCCGATCAGTTTGGAGTCTTCCGCAAAGTTTTAGGTTATTGTTGGGACTATCTGGAAAAAAATATAACTGTAAAAAAAAATGTTGGACTTTTTTATATATCGAAAATAAAGCTTAAAAATCAATTTTCTCAAAAATCGTATTTTTTGATTTTTTTTTATTTGTTAAAGTAGACAAAAAATGCAGTCTTTTGTACAGTGGGTCAAGATGGAGAAATCATGGACAAAAAAGTTATGATTTTTAAAAAAAAAGGTTGATTATTCAATATGGTCTAAATAAACTTTTTGAATGCCTCTCGACCCGATTTTATGAAAGTACGCAAAATTTTCAACATAAAAGGTATATGGGAAATTTTTGCTAATTGCTACCGAAACATTTGAAAAGTTTATTATGACCATTTTCAACAAATTCACCTTTTTTTAAAAAAAAATCATAACTTTTTTGTCCATGATTTCTCCATCTTGACCCACTGTGCAAAAGACTTCATTTTTTGTCTACTTTAACATATAAAAAAATCAAAAATACGATTTTTGAGAAAATTGATTTTTAAGCTTTATTTTCGATATATAAAAAAGTCCAACATTTTTTTTTTTTACAGTGTATATTTTTTTCCAAATAGTCCCAACAATAACCTAAAACTTTGCGGAAGACTCCAAACTGATCGGACAAACCGTTTCTAAGTTATATTATAATGACCGAAAATTGAAAATTATATCATGATTTTGTATTAAAATCGCTGTATCTTTAAAACGGTAAAAGTTAGCCTGATTTTTCCGTATACCTTTTTTGTTGACCATTTTCAAAAATTCACCTATTTTCAAAAAATTATAACTTTTTTGTCCATGATTTCTCCATCTTGAACCACTGTGCAAAAGACTTCATTTTTTGTCTACTTTAACATATAAAGAATAAAAAAATCAAAAATACGATTTTTGAGAAAATTGATCTTTAAGATAATAAATCTTCGAGCTGTTTAGTAGAATACCTATAAGTAGATGAAAAACCGAATTTAGTACTATACCATTTAATTCTGAAGACGGCCTTACAGTTGAGGTCGAAATACGCGTATCTGTCAAAGGATACAAACTCTAGTGGAATTAAATGGTATAGTACTAAATTTAATTTTTTAAGCTTTAATTTTCGATATATAAAAATTACAACATTTTTTTACAGCGTATATTTTTTCAGATAGTCCCAACAATAACCTAAAACTTGGCGAAGGCACCAAACTGATCGGACAAACCGTTTCTAAGTTATAATTTTTTTGAAAAGTATTAAGGATTTTTTTTAGGCCCTTCTCAAAAGTAAGGCTAGAGTCAAAATGGCGAGCCGATGATGCAAAAAGGCATTTTTGGGCATAAAGAAAGCATGTGCAAAAATTTCATCCAAATCAAAAAATACAAAAGTAAACCGACATTCGAATTCGAATGGAACCGCTCTAAGCTGAGAAGCAGACTCTGTCCTAGTGGCGACGTAATGCCAGAAAGGAAGGGAGCGATAAACTTCTGCAAGGGTTTACTCTAGACAGAATATCTTAAAGAACGTTATTCTTACAATAAAATTAGAAGATTTTCTTAATAAATAATTACAGAAGGTTTCCAAGTGTTTAATTTTAGAATTTCGTGAATAATATCAACAACTTTTTCAAAGCTTTATTTATGAATTCATCCTGTTATTCCATAAAAAATCGTCCAAGTGTAGCTTTGCGAATTCCGTTTATGAGATCGTCTTTAATCTACTATGAAATTCATCTAAGAACATTTGTTCATCTATATCAGTGGTTTTAAGCCTAACCAATTATGCGGGCCACCTCGAACCATGATGCGTACATGATAATATGAAAGGTTTTTTACGGCTTTCAATTATATTGCACAAATCCTTTTCTATGAACACAAGATAAATCTCTGCAAAAAAGGCCTTGAGCTTCGACCTTCAGAAACACCTTGAATATGAACCAGTCAACTCGGGCGTCATCACGAATTTTAAATGCTCTTATCGCAGTCATATTTCCTCCCACAATCGGCACAATATGTTGCGGTCTCGTAATCAGCAGTTGTTGGGGGTTGTGTTGTATTGAACTTTGTGTATGGTATAGGTATCAAACAGTCACTCATAAAAACGACATTGTCCAACCAACTCTTAGATTACAGTTTTGACCCAATATTGCGTGCCGTGCCTGTCGCCTTACTCATTTTCGCGATGTTTAGTCACTGGTTGGTACACGTAGTTATCAGTACCGTTTACTAATAAATGACAATTGTATAAGGCTAGGTTTACTTTAAAACACGTATCTATGCACATATCCCAAATAGATTGAAAAGTTACGAGTCCTTTGAACAAAGCTTATTTGCACAAAGTATAGCCTGTAGCATTAAATAAGTAATATTGTTTCAATGCCACCCTGACCTGAGGGATAAAATCCACCGGGAATTTCCCGTCAATTTGTAAACAAAAAAACAAACCCAGTAAACATAACAAGATGCGACACTTACCTTTGAATAAATAATCATATTCATCATCGCGGGTGCCCATTGTTTCTGTTTTTGTCTACTGCTGCCCTGCCGGTTGTCCCAACTGGTCTTTCGCCTTTCCGCTCCTAAAGCCGAGGGAACTGGTGCTGCTATTAATCCAAATGATCCGCGTATTCAGTCACGTTCTTCTCACAAACACACCGGAATTGTGATTTCTGGTCAACCGAAAAAAGCAATGAAAACTACAATGTAACACCACTGAGCTATTCTTCACACCGTTTCTGCATAGTCCAAAGATCTACTGACTGATGTCGTTTTCGTTTTTAGGAACTGGGTCGGTGATCAACACATAAACAAACAAACGTCAAACAAATTGTAGTCCGGTCGAACCTGAATCGGGTTGGGGTTGAAAGTGTGATTCAGAACGGGTTGCGCCAGTTCCAACCTGGGTTCAAAAACGAATTCGACATGAGTTGGCACTTGTTTCTGTGTCATGGATGGAACTTGACCAGAAATTGTGACCTCGGGGTTATTGGGGAAAACGGGATACTAATAAAAAACGACCGAACAATACAGGGTGCATGGCTGCTCCGAACTGAAGTGGATTTACTGCTGCTTCTCTAGCACATTTCTGTTGATGTTGATCGACTTGGACGTCGTTGTGCTCTTGTTCTGCGTTAATATATTCCCGTAAAAAGTGCCCAGCCATACAGGTATCATACTTTTGTACAAGGGAACTTCGAGGCGCAGCATTCACATTTACCCTCACACTAGAAACCTTCTTGAACGAATACACACGGACACGGCACATTACGTATAAGACAAGGAACAGTTCAATCATATGGTGCGCATACACTCGGGTCATGGAAATTGTATGTGATAATAAAGAGAGAAAGAATCGTAAATTGGGTCTGAATAGGGTTGGTGAGTCGCCTTATTTTTTCAGTCATAGGAATTTTTCCACGATAACATCGCTGATAAGCCACTTCAGGGTGTTCAGCTTCACTTCGATTAGGGCAAGTGTACCATTAGTGGTGCACCTAAGGGAAAACTGATAAAATATGGTGATAAAATCATGACATATATGATTTTAACGTATCATTCGATAGATCTTAAATCCTTCTATCATTCAAATGTATAAACATCACGATTAATTTGAAATTTCCTTGCAAAAAGCCTTGCACCAATAATAGGAACACTGTTCCATTAGTGGAGGTATGTTTAAAGAATGGTTCCTTTAGTGGCGCAAATCCATTGATTTCTTAATGGGACCCTCCACTATGGGTACTGATGCACCACTATAGGTGCAAAGCAGCAACAAATTTAAGCAAAATATTTGTTTTAAATAGTTTACGGTTAAATTTCATGAATATTATTCGATTACTTGTATCATTTTCGGATCGTACATAATAGAAAAAATACCACATAATCATTTATTAGCGCGAAACATGCCAAAACTCACTACCTCCACTAAGGGAGCGTTTGCCCTATAAGGTACCGTGGGGCAAGTGGGTAATGGATTTCGCATAGTTGGGATTCTTCAAAGCCTAGAGACTTTAAATTAAAACAAATAGAGTCGTGTATATTTTTTTAGTTTGACCCCCACCAAATATAGGCAGTATGCTAAAATTGATTTTTATGTAAAATTGAAGAAAAATGTACAGAAAAAGTTTTTGAAAAACGTCTTTTTACTTTAAGTTTATCGTTTTGAACAATAAATTCAAAAACTAACAGTTATATTCACGATTTTTATTAGCTTTAACATGTTAAGGCGTACCAATGAACAATAACATAAATAACATGTGAAAAAGAAAATTTTATTCTTGTTACTTGAATCGCAGACAGAAGTTTAAGCAGGAACAAATTTATTCAAAATTCCTGTGTAAATTCTACCGTGGTGTCATGGGAGCAAATTGCTACAGTACAGTGACAGTTCGTAAAAGCACGTGGCATCAACTTCTCGCTTACCACTCAGTCCACCACCCACAGAACAAAAATATCAAAACATTCACACAATTGTGATACTTTTCACGTGCTTTACGCCAATTTATTTTACATGAGTAACGATCATTCAAGGGTATTATACTAGCATGAATCTGTGAGTTATAGATTTAATTAACTTTTACATGAGAAATTAGATCCAAAAAGGAACATCACCCACCCAGCGCAAAATAAAGGTGCATAGTTTTTAGCGTGGAGCACGCCGGTTGTGGGAGCGGTTGTGTGTCATGCTGTCAACGAAATTCGATCCGGGTGGTGACGGGACGCATACGCCACTAACGCCATCTGTTAGCTGATTGCCACTTGTCGATTTGTGGCGGCCATGTTTTTACACAAGTGGCTGAGTCTAACTTGAACGTCTGTCTGCGCTTGAATTTTCTTCTGTACAGTTATGTTTGTTGAAATGATTCGTCAACATTATAACTGCAACATTTCCAATGTTAGTTCTTACATCACAGGACAGCAATTGCATTTCTGCTCTGTAGAATTTACACCGCTTGTTATTTGTTGAGAAAATCTGGTAATAACTCTTCGGGAGAAATCAAACGGAATCCTTCAATAAAGTATTTAGAAACTTTTTTATTTGGAATTTTTATGTTTTGAACTAGCTTTACATACACATCCCACGAAATTTCCGTGCGTTCTCTTATATTGGAACTTTTCAATCAACGTCTTCCTTTTAATCGGCTGTCCGAAGTAAATATATTAATATCGTAATATTTGGCAACCTTTTTTTAGAGAAGTTTCATGATTTGGTTATGATAATAGCTTTTAACGCTTTGAATATAGTGTTTCTTGAATTATCAACACGTTCTGTTGTTCTATGATAATTGCGAACCTTGTATACTTATAGCTACCTAAATAATAAACACTAAATCAACCTCCAATGAGAAACTTTTCAATTGCCCCACGTGAGTAAAAAATTGACGGTTTTTCAATTTAGGTATTTTTAGGTCTATGTCGAATTAACTTTCAGAAGGGACAGCTTAAAAGTGGTACAGAAAATTATTTTCCGCAACTTTTTTCCACTGAAAATATTAAAATAAGATTGCACACCGCCAACTTGTTACGGAGTGATAGTTGACAGGTTAACAACCTTTCGCTCTATTATGCAATAATGGCTGAAAAATCTTAGAAATCTTTTGCCTAACGTAATGTTCTCAATGTCCTCAAAGGTTTATGCATGAGTTTAAAACGTTAATTCACATATTCAGTTAAATATACCAATTATTTTCACTTACCCCATTTACCCACTGGCACCGCGGTACCTTACGAGTTTTACGAATATCGGCAAGCTTTAAAGTTGAAGACGTTGAATAAACTTATTAAGAACATTTCAAAAAGTCGTAACAACTTTTGTAAACAATCATTTTTCACGTCGCTGTGGAACTGTGGATTCAATTGCCCGGCATGAGCCATATTCGATTCTCACTTTCGAAGTACATATAGCTGAACTAATTCTCATACTTATGACAGCGCATGTTTTACCATAGCAGATGATGAAGTACCATTTAAATGACGAGAATCAATTTAATGTGATAAAATACGAACAGAAATTACAGGAAGCCGTAACTCACTAAATAATTCTGTATTTTTTTTGTAAGAAGGATGAATAATTGTCACATATACTGAAAAAGAAAAGATGATGGTCTTTTCCAATCTGTGACACTTTATCAATACTCCAGAGGATTATGGAAATCCTTTCGATTCAATACATTGTTAATTCGATTCAATGCGACTATTCGATTCAATACACAATTATTCAAATCTTAAATTGCATTCAATGGAAAGGACAAACAAATACTAAGAGTAAGTAGATGAAAAAAACCGAATTTAGTACTATACCATTTAATTCCACTAGAGTTTGTATCCTTTGACAGATACGCGTATTTCGACCTCAACTGTAAGGCCGTCTTCAGTGTCGTGTACTAGACTCGACTTACACGACACTGAAGACGGCCTTACAGTTGAGGTCGAAATACGCGTATCTGTCAAAGGATACAAACTCTAGTGGAATTAAATGGTATAGTACTAAATTCGGTTTTTTTCATCTACTTATAGGTATTCTACTAAACAGCTCGAAGATTTATTATTAACAAACAAATACTGTTTTGATGATGATACAACCATCATTGTTGTATTGTTTATTAATGAATTTCAAATCGACGCCTTTTCATTTATCATCAACAATCTTTGTCTCAATCAATCATGGTATTTTGTCATATCTAAACCCAGAGCAAAAAAAAAAGTTGATGCATTATTTAGGTGCCGTTTGATATAGAAGAACGTGAGTAAAAAAAACCTGAAAACCAATCGCCTCTAGTAGTTCCAAATAGTTGGCCCATCAACACACTAATCACACAAAGAGAGAAGATTAGGAATCAAAAACGTTATTAAAGAGTTGACACAAAGTTGTAAGTTATTTCTCGCATAACATATGGTCGGTGTAAAAAACCGCGTTTTGAAAAAAAAAAAATAAACGTCGTAAAATAAGTCTTCATGCTTTTCAAAATTTCACGAACACATAAATCATACTGTAAAATGTGTTTGTATGGAAAAAAAATCTGAAACTGTTTTTACGTCGTTCGTTTAAATAACGCGTTTTTTACATCGGTTGCACGTAAAAAACCCACGCAAAAGTAAACCGCGTAGATAAACTGCAGTGTAGTTTGGATTTTCATTTAAGTCTGGGTGGCCAATACCTTTTAAATTATCTCTTTCGATCAGGGATGAGCTGGTTTTCTATAATGTTGAAGTTTATGCCCAAATTTTTCGGTTTAGAAGAAAAAAATTGACTTATCTGGAACCGGCTCAACGAAGGTCCGATAGAGAACCGAAAAATTGGTCAAGATTAAATCTGAATCATTGTTTGATTTTGCTCTCACTTCTCATATAACATCTACAGTCGAAACTATAGAAAAAGTTGAATAGGAGTCAGACATATACTAATTAGTTGGGTAGAAGTTGACGAAAAGGAAGTTGGGGTCATTCTTACTAGATCTGACCCAGTGTCTCATAGGAATACAAGGGACCATCGTAATAGATAAATGTCACTTTAGAGAATACCGTGGATCTCTGCGAATTTGAACGGACCTTATGCAAAGTATCGAGGTTCATTTTTAATTTGAACTTCTAATCACTCTACAAATAAAAGAAAATTGTACTTCTAGTTACCCCTTTGGCTCTTTAGTTTTGATATTGCGTTCCGTTCATCAAAGTTTCCCTTTCAAAATTAATCATTATTTAATCTTTCTACTGCAATCGATTTTTTTGACAAAACACTCAACTCACCCTTTCTCGAATGGAACGAGTGAAAGATGCAGTATTGACAGAAATTGATAGCTACAGAATGCACAACTCAGATACATTTACAAAGTAGTCTACCAATTGAAGAGGCCTGGGGTTGAACCCATGATCTCTTGCTTACCAAGCAAAAGCGGTAGCCAATAGACCACCGAGCCCCCCTAATTTTAGAATCCAATTTTCATAGTGCCATCAGTGCACCAGATTCCGCTCATTTAAGGGAAGTTATGTGTTTAAATGTTTATTATAAAATAACTATTGTGTCGATCAATACTATTTTTATGTCACAATGTTGCTCCAAGTATAGGTAATCAACAGCAAAACAAAAACAATTTGAAACATGTTTATAAAAAAATATTTAATTGCATTTGTTACTGCATATAAGTGTTCCTATTTCCGCTCACGGTAAACATATTTGGTGACGAACTTACTAAAAAATGCATTATTTCGAATTTCGTTATTTATCCTGATATTTTTTATAGTCAAACCATAGCTACTACTGCAATAAAAAATGCTTTATACTAAAATCAACATTTCTTCAGAATTTTTTTTATTTTTTGCATGAGCAGTTATTGAAACACACAAAAATACCTAGTGCTCCAATAACCGCTCACGAGATCTTTTTTTTCCAATAGGGAAAGTGTACCAGTTATAGCCATAGTGGATCCCTATTTGGCCATATGTAAAATTTTAATAACTTTCACATTTTAAATCTTTTTGAATGTTTTAACATCAAGATATATCTTAAATCTAACTACTACAACACACAAAAGTTTTCAAAATTTGAAGACATTAAAGTAATCACGTATGGCGAAATAGGGAACCACTATGTCCATAACTGGTACACCTACCCTATAAAGAATTATTTTATCAAAGAAAAATAATGTCAGACGACTTCATTTGAAAGTTGTTAATATTGCTAGAATATATCCGTGCGAAAATTGTTGGTTTTTGACACGAAACATCAATTTTTACACTAGTGAGCGGAAATAGGGGCATGAGCGGATACTGGTACTCTGATGGTATATCAAAACTTCGAAACCTTAATCTTGAGAAAGAAGCGACATACAACAGCGCACTTCTTATTTTAGCTTTGGGATTTTCGGAAAGCTCAAAAATCAAGAATCAATTTAGTGCCTTGGTAAATGATAAAAAAAAGAACTATAAGATATCATAAGAAGAAGATAGTGTTGGTCATTTTAAAACTCGGAAGAATCGCCAACTAAATAAAGAAGAGTACATGACTGGTTCGTTCGCCACCATGAAATGTACAAAGTTATGACTAATATGAATATTTGAAACTCTTCGGGAAAAGAGGTCTTTCGGGGAAAATGGGTATTCGGGAGATTGGCATTTTGGGAGGAATCGACACTCGGAGAAAAGTAGCAACAATGAAAAGCTGCACTCTCTTATGATTCTGTTTTAATTGATTTCTTCTTCTTCTTGGCATTACGTCCTCACTGGGACAGAGCCCGCTTCTCAGCTGAATTTTTATCATAATTGAAAACCTAAAATAATTCGTTTTAGTTATATTTATCTTCCATAGGGATCTTGTTTAAGCCCTTTCTGGTTTATTCAGAAGTGACATTGCTCAGATTATTCCTAATAGATGTTATTTATTACAATTTGCTGATGATAATGTTATGTCTATCAGTGGTAAAAATAGAGAAATTATGCAATGTGCCCTGGACCAGGGTTGTTAACGTTAATCAACGATAAACGCCGCTTACGTTGATTTCACTCTGGATCAACGTCAACGCCGTTGCGTTGATTTTCATGGTTGTTAGCGTCAACGTTAACGAGTTTGCGTTGAATCAACGTCAACGATCAGCGCTAACCAAAGCGTTAATTTTAATTTTCGTACAGGTTTCTAGAGAATGTTTCGAAACATCAATAAACAACACGTTTCTATGCTGATATCCCGTATCCATGGAAAATTGATTAAAACATCTAAGTTCACCGTGCAGAGCAATTATTTGTCTCCCAACAGTCAGCCTCTTCAAACCTCACAAACTTTGCTTGGAAGAACTTTCATAAATTGCAAAGATTTTCCAAGCAATATATTGTATCCTCTCATCGTTCCAGCCTCCACAGCAATGGACCGATGCACGAATTCACTATTTGACGTTTGAGCGGTGCCGTGTTATTTACGTGACCATAGCAACTAGTGAATTCGGCACCGCTCAGACGTCAAATTAGTGAACTCGTGCATCGGTTCATAGACCGAAATCGTTGCCAGAGAGCGACTTCCTTTGTCGCCATGAAGCATTCGGCATCCTTTTTTCTACCCAGCAAACAATCAAATGTTTCAGAGTAACCGCCACCAGGATGACCCCGATCTCTCATTTTCAAATACAAGTTGCCATACTGCCCTAACTTAACATGACAGATAAAATTTTAATTTAAATCGAAACTGGCAATGGCCGTGGAACAGATTTTCTTACTTCCAAGACTGTGGAGCTCTAATCTAAACATCATTTTCTCACTGAAGCTGATTAAGAGCTTCCTCTCTCAGTTAATATTCCATGAAAATTGCAATAACATCACGCATATTTTTCTTCCAAGGACATGTCATGTTTCAGAGTCTAAGTTAAAACTGATGCAAACTGCCCACACATTTTGTAATTATCTTGTTCTTATGGTGGTAATAAATTGTTCAGCCGTTATTATTACGTAAACTGAATCATTTTCTACTGTTCTACATTTGCTTATTTTTAAATACATCTCATGAGACAAAAGTTATTTTTTTTTCAATTTATTCATACAAACCATTAATTGACTTAACTTTATTCTATGAAATGAAACGCATTCCAAAATTTCAACATCCTCATTTTGCTAATGTTTTATTCGAGCGTAAATTCAATGGAATTACTCCTGCGCAATTTTATCATACTGATGGTTCATTGATTGAAGGACTCGCAGGTTTTGGTGTATATAATTTATTTTCTGGTCATTGTTTTTGTTTTTTTTCTCAGCAGAATTAACTGCTCTTTATTTTGCGTGAAACTTGATTAGAGATTGTACACCAAATATTTATATTGTTTGTTCTGATAGATGGAGTTGTCTCCAGGCCTTGAATACAATTAATTTCAATTTCAACACTCATCATATTATTATAATGATGAAAACAATATATCTTAACCTTAGTTCTTAATGATTTATCATACAATTTGTTTGGATTCCTGCTCATAGTAAAATGTGAACAGGCAACAGACATTACCTAAATTTGGTGTTCATCACGAAATAAGTTACAGCCGTAACTTCCTACCTTCTGAATCCGAAATTGAAAGTAAAATCTTTTTTGGATTGGTGTCATTATATTTGTCCTAAAGTCATTTTCCATGGTTAAAAAATGTTAGTCTTTGTCGAGATTAATGTCAAATCATTGTATTTATAACAACCATTTGTATCGCATCAACATAGTAGAATCCAATTTATGTGATTGTAGGAAATTTTATGAAGACATCAATCATTCATATTGTATTTCACTGTCACAAATTCGTTTCTCCAAGAAATAAATTAATCAATAATACAGTAGAGTTGGGTCGGCCTATTCCAGTATCTGTACGTCATAGGAAGAAACTTTTATTTCAGTTTTTGAATGAGATCTCATATTTGGTTTGATATTCTTTGTTTTTTTTTTACATTTATTTTCAGATTGGAATCTGTAGTATAAGAGATTGAGCCATAATGAAAATGAAAAAAAAGCAAGCATAAGCTTTTATAAGACACAGTCTTCCACATCATGTGACTGTTCATTGGTTGATCGACTGAACCAATCAACAGACAGCTGTCAAGGATGAACGGGAAAGCAAACGTATAAAAGAAGATCGCCTGAAGCGGTCACATCAGTTTATCGACGATAGTTGAAGCGGACGGACGAAAAGGAGCAGCAGTAGCAGCAGCGGAACAACAGTGGAGAAAGCTACACCGCTCCGACGATGAGCAAGCGGCCGGCACCGCCCTCTGTTCGTCGGAGCGTCGAGACACAGCAGAGCAGCAATCGGCGCCCAGTGTGTTCCTCACTGCGGCCGTCGAAAGAAGCGGATTTAATAGAAATAAAGCTGCTCTGGTCACGACATTGGCGCAGTATATTCTCCCAGAAGTAAGTATAATGTGAATTTGGCAGTCTGGTGTGAAAAAGGACAGACATGCTGAGAAAAGAGTTAAACTGGCGAGATAAAGGATAGTTTAACTGAAAAGGCTAATGAATAAGCTATCGGCAATCTGGCGAGAATAAGGACAGATTTGCAGCAAAAATAAGAGTGCTAACTGGCGAGATAAAGGACAGTTTAGCAGAAGTAAAAATGCAGTCTGGCGAGAGAAAGGACAGATTTGCTGAACCAAAAAAAAGTGCACAGTATCACTGAAAAATGTGAAAAAAATTGAATGTTTGGGTTTGCAAACTGGCGAGATTAAGGACAGTTTAGCAGAAGTAAAAATGCAGTCTGGCGAGAGAAAGGACAGATTTGCTGAACAAAAAAAAAAGTTTAGAGAAATGCACAGTATCACTGAAAAATTTGAAAAAAAGAATGTTTGGGTTTGCAAACTAATGAGATTAAGGACAGTTTTTGCAGTAATTAAATATGCAGTCTGGCGAGAGAATGGACAGACTTGCTCAGTAACAGAATCGTCAAGAAAAAAAAAACACAATGGTAATGAAAAAATGTGATAAAACGAATGGGTATTTGATTTGCAAACTGGCGAGATAAAGGACAGCTTTGCAGTAATGAATAATGCAGACTGGTGAGAGAGAGGGCGAACAGGCTGAGAAAAAGATCTGACAATAAAAATCACAGTTTTACCGAAAAAATGTGATAAAATAAATGTTTGGTTTTGCAAACTGACAAGATAAAGGACAGTTTTTGTCAATGAAGAATGCAGTCTGATAAGAAAATAGACTGATTTGCTGAGCAAAAGAATATCAAGAAAAAAAAAAATAGTTTCAATGAAAATATGTGATTAAATGAATGTTTGTTTTTGCAATCTGGCGAAATAATGGCCGGTTTGCAGTAACAAAAAAATGCAGTAAGGATATTTAAAAAAAATATCTGGCGAGAAGGATGCATTAGCTGCAAAAATAAGTATACTAGCTAGCGAGATAAAGGACAGTTTAGTAGAACTAAAAATGCAGTTTGGCGAGAAAAAGGACAGATTTGCTTAAGAAAATTGCGTTACGTTATATTTGAATGAACCCTTACTGAGAAATGTGAAGTAATGAATGTTTGGTTTTGTAAACTGGTAAGATAAAGGACGGTTTACGGTAGTGGTTGATTAGAAATAGATCTCAAAGGATAACATTGTTCATTAGAGTGTAAGGGATGTGTTTCCGGAAAGAATGGTAAAATAGGAATTGTAGTTCGGGAAAACAAGATTGTGATAGAAAAATAGATATTGGAGAACAAATATTTTTCAAATGAACAAAGGAATAGCATGCCGGCAAGAATGTCCATAATAATAAGATAACATGAAGCGAAACTTAAAAAACGGGTGAATGGAATGTTGAATAGTCTAAAGTGTTATAAAGCAA
Source organism: Aedes aegypti (assembly GCF_002204515.2). Lineage (NCBI taxonomy): Eukaryota > Metazoa > Arthropoda > Insecta > Diptera > Culicidae > Aedes > Aedes aegypti. The sequence continues at coordinate 14,066 of NW_018734615.1, forward strand.
ATAAAAATAACTAATTTTTTTTCAAACGTATTTTTTTCCATCTAATTTGCATAAGTAGCGGGTAAAAAATGAAGGAAATAAATATGGATACAATTGAAAACGATTGCAAATAAAATAGCTACACATTTTAGCGCTTTAAACAGATATTTAAGTTCATTCATGAATTATCAGTTTTAGATAAATAAAAAAAAATGGGAAGAGGGGTGAGAGGAAATGTAGTATAAGAGATTGAGCCATAATGAAAATGAAAAAAAGCAAGCATAAGCTTTTATAAGACACAGTCTTCCACTTCATGTGACTGTTCATTGGTTGATCGACTGAACCAATCAACAGACAGCTGTCAAGGATGAACGGGAAAGCAAACGTATAAAAGAAGATCGCCTGATGCGGTCACATCAGTTTATCGACGATAGTTGAAGCGGACGGACGAAAAGGAGCAGCAGTAGCAGCAGCGGAACAACAGTGGAGAAAGCTACACCGCTCCGACGATGAGCAAGCGGGTGGCACCGCCCTCTGTTCGTCGGAGCGTCGAGACACAGCAGAGCAGCAATCGGCGCCCTGTGTGTTCCTCACTGCGGCCGTCGAAAGAAGCGGATTTAATAGAAATAAAGCTGCTCTGGTCACGACAGAATCGATTTTGACTTTCTCCCTCACTGGCTTCTGATGACCTTCTTAACTTAACGCCCATTGTTATGTTTCAAGATCATGGCTCTGTTATGGGTTGTTACCGTGTAACGTTAGTTTTGTGACTCTTTGAGAAAGATTTCCAAAAGAAATCACTCAAAAGGGGTTTTCCCTTTTAAAACATTATTCTCTATGAGTATCTCCTCGACCAGTGGATTACTCCAAAATTGTATCACAATTATATAAAAAATTGTTACAAATAACAAATTTTATTTCATTTTTCTGAGAAGCCCTCTGAGTTGGTTGAGGAATTTATAACACAATTGAAACAAAATCAGTTATGACAACAAAAGCTAATTAAAATCCTTGAATTGAATAATATTTTAAATTAAAAACTATATATTATACACTTCAAGGCTGATTCAAAACTAGGTTTTGGTTCATCAGCAAATTACAAAATTATAATCAACTTCATCATTTAAAGAAAATCGCTTCACTCGATTTTGAATGTTCCTAACATTCCTAACCTAAGGAAAATCGATTCAACATCGCCCATTGCTAGCTATCAGGAGCTTCCATTGGAAATGACTCAGTAATGTACAATTTTGTTTGACGACACGACTCCAAAATATTCCAATATTATTTGTGCAGAGTTTCCACTTGAGAATTGATCAAAAGCTTCACCCAGCATTTCAGAAATCGGAATTGTTGGCTAAGGGACAATGAAATCATGCGATGCTCCATTGCGAGCTAGCTCATCTGCCAATCCGTTTCCAGCGATGGAAGAATGGCCAGGTGCCTGCTATACAAGGTTTACTGGATTCAGTTCATCAATTTGAGTTCGAAATGCGATGACAAGCCTCGACTATCTAATATACATCTTTATAAATAGCGAGATGTACACTCTGCCCGTGAAGGGAGTTGTCTGGAAAATTTCCTATAAGGCAAGTGACAAGCAATTGTGAGATTACTCGGAGCAAAGACAATTATGTCCCAATTCACCAGAAGTGGAAACATCCAAATCACTAGGATTTCCAAAGGACGGAGTGTATCTATGAAATTTGGTCGCAACCTGGGAGGGAGGCACAGATACTACACACGAAATTTGATGCAATTTTTTTTCCAAACTGCAAGATAACTCCAGGTTGCCAACGACAATCAAGGCAGGCTTGGTGAAAATCGCTAGTTTTCATTTGTTGTGTACCTTCGATCTTTCTGGACAAACATTGAAAAAGGGCCACAGTTTTCTATGCGTTTAATTTTCAATTTTATTGAAAACTGTAAAAAGAGTCTCATTCCAATACGTTATATTCAATTAGAATGAACGGTGCTCTCGTGACGTTACTTTTGGATGTGCATGAATTGATTCGATTTTTGCTACTTTTGATGAAATGCAAAAATATGCTTTGGCTAATTAGGCGCTTTCATCATGTTTGTCTATTGTTTAAGATCCGGGCTCACAGCAACAGTTTGTGACAGCAAAATCTCGGCTGATTGTGACGTAGAGAAATTTTGTATTGGTTTCTCCCTCCCAGGTCGCAACCAATTCAATATAGAGTTCCCAGTTTGTCAACCGGGGATTCCTAAAACGCAAAAGACTACGAAGTTACATTCGAATGTTTAAAGAAGATGTAGCGATGATCAGATAATGATTCCGCATCTGATAAATGCCAATTCGTCAACTCGTGACTAATTATGTTAGAGAAGAGCGTTATGTCTAACACTTCTTCTCTAACAGATACCATGAAGGTTGGGCGATTGCTAATATTAAGTAATCCAGGATCTGTACTACTTAAGTGTTCAAACAGACTGGAGGCTCTAAAATTAATATCTGAGCTAGCCTGGGACACGGTTATATGAAAAATTTAGATTCACGCTCCAGTCCACTTTTTGGATTGCATTTAGGTCCCATAACAACTGTGCAAAATTTCAGCTCGATCGGAGAAACTATATATTAGCGCCAGCCGTTCAAAGTTTGTATGGGATTTACTATGGGCAAACTTACTTTTGCAAAAAAAAATTGCCAGAGGCCGCCCATTGACCTCTATAAAAAAATCTGAACACAGACCTCGATAGGTATTTCTACGATGAACAACATTGTCGAAGACCGCAAAGCAATCCGATGCTTGTGAAAAAGGTTATTAAGCATAGCCTATTCCTAAATTTTGCCCGATTTTGTTATTATTGTTATTCCTTTACGTGTTAATCAACGTCGCGTTGCCATTAGGTTTTCATTGAATAACTTTTTTCACAAGTGTCGGATTGTTTCGCGGTCTTCGGCAATATTCTTCATCGTAAAAATACCTATCGAGGTCTGTGTTCAGAATTTTTATAGAGGTCAATGGGCGGCCTCTGGCAATTTTTTTTTGCAAAAGTAAGTTTTCCTATAGTACATCCCATACAAACTTTGAACGGCTGGAGCTAAAATATAGTTTCTCCGATCGAGCTGAAATTTTGCACAGTTGTTATGGGACCTAGATGCAATCCAAAAAGTGGACTGGAGCGAGAATCTAAATTTTGTCCCACACTACTGCCCACAGATGATGTGATGAGCATTGGCATCGGAAGGCCCTGAAATTTAATCGTAAAGCTATTTTTAATAACTCTTTTGCCGAAAACTTTTGATTCTTTGCACCTATTGTGGTGCAGCAGTACCCATAGTGGAGGATCTCATAAGAAACCAATGGATTGCACCATGAAATGAAATCATACCTCCACAAAAGGAACAGTATTCCTATTTTGATACAAGGGATGATTGCAGAGAAATTTTAAATGATTCGTGATTTCATGGATTTATCAGCATATTTTAGCACGATTTATCAGCATATTTTATCTCTTTCCTTTTAGGTGAACTAATGGTACATTTTCCCTACTGTAGGTAAACAATATTTTAACTTTGCAGTCAATGATATTTAGGGCATAGTATCAATATGCCCTGAATGATTTATTTATTTATCCCTCAATCCCTTGTTTCACAAGTAGTCGACACACTATAATATTTAACGATATTATTTAGATGACCCACAGTAACATAGTCGCAAATTACCTTATGTCGTTTTCGTTTTTAGGAACTGGGTCGGTGATCAACACATAAACAAACCAACGTCAAGCAAATTGTAGTTCGGTCGAACCTGAATCGGGTTAGGGTTGAAACTGTAATTCAGAATAGGTTGCGTCAGTTCCAACCTAGGTTCAAAAACGAATTCGACATTGAAGTATTTCTTTGTCGAACGTAACACAACACCCTACCCTATTGTTCTGATGCATTTCACGCACACATACACACTCCCGCAAAACCGTCACATGCACTCACACATACACCTGTAGCAAGGGACGACACAACACTGATGACTGATGTGAGAAGTGACTTTTAGCCACCAAGTAGTGAATGATAATCATTCTGATATGCAGAATATGATGAGACGATATTTTCCAGCACAATATTGAACACTACTTAACCCGATCACAATTTCCGGTCAATTCCGGCCATTCCAAGCTCCAAAAGATAGAAAGTGACTACTATTGCACAAAACATTCACTTTCTTACTTTGAACTTTTTCCTTTGCGGTAATCCGACTAGAAGTAAGTTTCTTCTCCTCAGGCTCTGATGGAATCGGATCCAAAACTGCTCATGTCACTGTTTCTTCCTCCCGAGCGGAAAAATATACCGATGAAACCAGACCTCTTTTCCTCCGGATGCACCAGATTCCTTGTTTTAGCGCAGTTGGCTTTTCTTATTCACACACAAAAGTCCAAAACTGGCTTCTGCTAGTTGGACACGTCCACAGCAAGGAACGAAAGAAAGGAAAAAGTATCCGCACCGATTTTCCGCTGAACAGAAGAATAACTCGCGACGTTCTGATTCCGGTTCCGCGACCCCCGAGCAGGTTTTCGAACGGGACAGAAAAAGAGTGGTCCAAGGGTTGTTCCCGGCCCGTGAACTTTGCGAATAAGAGACGTTGCGACGATTGTTGGCTGATTCGACGAGAAACAAAATGTCGGCTCTGGCTGCACTCTCCTGATGGTGACGGTTGCCTGGATCGTTCTTTTTGCGAGCGATGATCCGCTGGTTGATGGGGCCAGGGCTGCCGAATCCGAGGGAAATTATATCCGCTAAATCTTTGAGATTACGAATTTCATATGAAATGACTTGATTTGGAATGCTGTAAACTTAAATTTCGTGTTTCTTAAGATTTTTATATGTTTATCATGCATTTATAATTTCAACTCATTGAACTTCCGACCAGATAATAGATATCCAGGATTTCCGAGATAAAATAAGTTTTTGGAGGCACTGACAATGAGTCATAATATACAACCCAGTGTTGATAATATGGATGAGCAGTTAACAGGTCCGTCAATGGAAGTTGTCATTTGATGGTAGGGTGGCCATTTAATTCTACACCGTTTTTTTTTAATTTGCAATTTGTTACTGTGGGTCATCCAAATGAGCCTCTGCATGCCATATGTTTGACTTTTACTGTGCGCACTGTTTTCAAGTTGCCCGTGAGAGAGAGCGAGACAGCACCAACACAAGGCGCATGAGCCTATGCATGCTATAAAACGTTTGACTTTTACTGTGCGCCCTGTTTTCAAGTTGCTTGTGGGAGAGAGCGAGACAGCACCAACACACGGCGCACAGTAAAAGTCATGAGAACAAAAGAATTTATGGCACGTACAGAGGTTCATAGTAAAAGTCAAAAGAACAAAGGAATTTATGGCACTTACAGAGGCTGATAATGAGCCTCTGTACGTGCCATAAATTCTTTTGTTCTTCTGACTTTTACTGTGCGCCGTGTGTTGGTGCTGTCTCGCTCGCTCTTACAAACGACTTGAAAACAGGGCGCACAGTAAAAGTCAAACGTTTTATAGCATGTAGAGGCTCATATCGTTAATACAGTGTGTCGACTACCTACTAAATCAGGGAATAAGCCATTTTACGAGACGTTTCGGAACAGCTGATCGTCGCTGCGGCGTCAATTGACAGGAGACCTGGGATTAAATCCAGTGTGATTTTTAACAACGCCTCATCTACCAAACGGGGACATGGAGAAAATGACAAAAAAGAGATCCAAAAATGTTCGTTACTGCAACATTACACCTAGTTATTGTATCAGCTACCTCATTGTTACTTATATTGCACATAAAAAGGTACTTTTGTGATCAGAAATATTTTAATAATTTTTCTCCATTTATGTTTTCGCCTGAATGAAACGCTACGCTAGAAATGCGCACAGTTTTCAACCATCATCATCGCGAAAACTGACAACGATGATTGAAAAATCCCAGGTCTCCTGTCATTTGACCTGCTTCGTAAAATGGCTCATAGGGTCCTAAAGCCCTGTCCCAATTTTAGTACCAAACGCTTAAGTTTAGGCCAAAAACACATGTTTACTCAATTTTTGAATGCTTTTCGTTAGTTTCCTGCCCAAAAAAATATTTTTTTTCTGATTTTTGAAATTTTGTCACACCCCCTGCTTTAAACTCAAATTATGGGTGTATTTTTTTCTCCGTGTCCCTTCCGAAATGTCAGATAGGAACAACCCCAGTGTAAAAACGTCGAGCCCCTGTGGCGTTTTTGTCGACTACGTTTACGTCAAACATGATCAAAAGTGTCAAGGTTCAAATTTGGACTCATTTTCAAAATTAAAGTTTGAAAATGTTATAGCCGTTCTTTGAGTGGGAAAATTTGCCAAAGTGTTTGCAAGAACACGCTATATCGTGTTATTTAATTAAAACAAGTTTTTATCAAACATTTTAGGACCCTATTTCCCTTGAGGTCAAGGCAAGGGGCAAGACAGTGTTCAAAGCAGGGTGAATCTGGAGCAGTTCAGAGTAACTCTGAGCAACTCTGAGGAATTTGCAAATCAAAATTCCCATCCTTAAATCATCTTGGTTTTGACAAAATGGTATACAACAAAACCAATAATAAACCAAACTCAGTCTGTCTAATCAACGTAAAATAAAAAAGATGAAAAGTTTTGAAGTGATTTCAAATTAAAGTGAGTAAATCCACATTTTTATGTTTTTGAATTTCCTTAATTTGCTATAGTTCAATTTTTCCTAGGAAATATTCCTGAGCTGAACACAGCAATGGATCCAGCGTGGAAGACATGCCTTTTGAAACAATCAAACGGTTATCCTGCTGCTACTACGCATACGCTATGCCAAGTCTGGAGATTGAACCAAATCGGAATCAAAAACCAAGTAAGTGGCCGAAAGCAGATGAATTTGCCCAAAACATGGGGAGAAAAAGAAAGAAAAAAGCTGCTGAAAAGAAAACGCCAACCTCTAACTACAAATATGTTTGCCCGAGAAAGACACGAGACCGATCGACCTGGAGGAAAAAACTGCAAATGAGGTGAATTTCCAGTGCCGGGAGAAATATTCCGTTTACAATTCGCGGAAGAAACAGGTCTATTTCCTGTCGGAAATTTTACTCAGTTTCGATGACGAGTCTATATTCTAATATTTTGTATTTACACCTATAAAATAAAATATGAATCGAATAAAGTTTTTTTGTTTGTTTTTTATTATCGTTATGGAGCTCATAATGTGGGAGATTCGAACTGAAAGATCATTCATTATTACGTCGTGCCATAGGTTTTATTAACACGCACTTTAGACTACACCACAGGCAAAACTCCATTCAGGATGATTTATGATACTCTTCTCGGACAGTCGTTTTGTTCGACTTTGATGAATTAAGCCCCAAGCACAATGTGAGCGGCAGCGCGGTACAATGGCAAAACGGCAACCCCATCTTAAGCTACACTCTACTTGTCAAGTCAACGTTGAAAAGGATTTAGTCAACATGGGATTGATAAGTGAAGTACAGATCAAGATGGGCATGCCGTTTTGCCGTTGTACCGCGTTGCCGTTCACATTGTGCTTGGGGCCTTATGAGTAAACTCTGGTGCAAATATTCACTCATGTTGAATCTGTCTTGCCCCTTGGGACCCATTCACAATTTTCATAACGCTTTAGGAGGTGGGTGAGTGTCCGAACGTGGTTACGACTCATACAGAAATAGCAGACTATCAATACAAAAAGCGTCACTAGGGGGTGGGTGGGTGTCCAGAATTGCCAATTTTAGCGTTATGAAATATATGAATAAACCCTAGCGGAATCAATTTTTTGATCGTTTCTTGTCCTAGGGCCCATCCACAAATTTCATAACACTGTAGAGGGAGGGTGGGTGTCCTCATGACGTTACAGTTCATACAAAATTTGTTAAACATTCATACAAAAAGCGTTACGAAGGGGTGGGTGGCCATCTATGAAATTTGTGAACAAGCCAATATCCTTTTGTATTTATGAACAGCGGTACTAGCCATTAACCAATGATTACTAACGTCCACTTTGTAAGTTGCTCTCGTTATTTTGTGCGCTTTGCTATAATATTTTTAGCACTGGGCTGAAAACTGTCACAACAAACGTGCTTCGACTTTGGTTTGGTCGGTTCGCTCATTTTCTAGTTTCCCAAACACGCGTGTTTTCTGTTGAAATTCAAACATCCAGCTAAAATATTTAAGCCAAAATGCGCAAAAAAGGACGTCGCAACAAGAAAGCGCCCAAAGTGAAGGTGGATGCTCCCGTTTTCGAAGAACCGACGGCACTCAAGAATGCACCGCACACATTTGTTATCCATCGAGGCGAAAGGTGTTCCTCGGTGGTGGCACTGTCCCGAGATTTCCGTCGCATGATGGAACCTTTTACCGCTAGCGCCCTGCGGGAACGACGCGTCAACAAGGTCAAGGATTTTGTCCACCTGTCCGGATTCTTCCACGTATCACACATGTGCCTGTTCTCGCTGTCCCCGCAAACGTTGTCACTGAAAATCATTCGCATGCCAAAGGGACCGACTCTGACCTTCCGGGTAAGTAAAGTGTTAGAACCACAGGGCTGGTAGCTTTTATACCAAAATTTCCTTCTTCGTTTTGTGAATAAGTCGCCGTACATAATTACAGAGATGCTTCAGAGCGACCCCAGACATACTTTCAGAGATTCTAGTCGACTATTCCACTGGTGCTTCAGGAATATTTTCATGGATTTCTAATGAAATGTTTGAAGTTTTTTAGAATACTTTCAGAAGGAGGATCTCTACCCAAATTCTACCAAGAATTTGTCCAGAAATACCTACCATGATTTCTCTAGGAATGCTTAAAGATTTTTTTTCAAGATTTTATACAGGAAATTCTTTGGAACTCCTAGAACTAGTATCAATCACAGGAACTACTCTAAATCGAATCCCCGAGATTAGGTATGCCATTTCTTATTTTGTATGAGCAGAATATTCTTAAACTTCGTCAATTTTGAAATAGAAATACAATATTATGTACCTATACCTATTTTATTTTACATGAAATGGAAGCGAAGGTTTAGAAATTATTAAATATCGCCCTATTTTTTTGCAATTTCTCATCGTAAAATGCTGTTTTTCATCACGCCTGTCTGGAACGATCTACTTTCCTATACTGAATTCGTAAATTAAGCATCTGTAAATCCGCAAGGAATTACTAAAGAAAACCCTACAGTAATCTCTGATGGAACTTGAATTCTAAGTATGCCTTGATGAATTCATACGATGATCTCTGAAAGAATTCCTGGATTATTGATATTTTTTCTCTAGGATGTTTGTAATAAATTGATAAATAACTGAAAAAAATTCGAATCTCTGTAAGACTTTTTGAAGAAATTTGGAAACAATCGCTGAAGAAATTTAAGTATGAGTGATCGGACTGTAATAATTGCTGTAGTATTAATTAGTGTGGAATCTTGAATGAAGATTTGAAGAATCCATGGAATTTTGGAAATTTATTTGAAAAATAAATTGAAGCAATAATATGTTGATGAAATGCTGGAGAAACTTAATGAGGTATACCAGATCTAGTTTATTGGGAAATTTTTGAAAAGTTTATGATAGATTTCATCGACTAATGCCTCAAGGAGTTTTTGGAGAATGAGTACTCGTAGATGATTTTTTTAATAATCCTTATAAAAATACCAGGAATAAAATTAAAAATTGGCGTAGGAATTATTGTAGGGGTTTTTTTTAAATGTCGAACTTATTTTTTTAAACTTTGGAATAAACCTTTGTGGAAGAACTCCTGTAGGATCCATGGGAAATATCCTAGAAGTAACAGCTGGAAAACCCTGTAAAAGGACACATGAAAAAAACATGTGGAGGAAATCCTGGGATATTCTATAGGATTACAAATTACTGGATGAATTAGCGTTTGAGATGTTCTGGGCCAAATTCTGAAGAAATTCCTCTAAGTATCCCCTGAAAATCCCTAAATAGCATCACATAAAGAGTACCTCAAAGTATTCCAGAAGAATTATCTGGGAAAAAACACTAGAGTTTCCGAATCATTCATCGGAAACTGAGAAAATATCATTGAGAACTTGTGGAATAGTTGCATAATAGTCTTTGGGGTTTCTCTGAAGCCTCTAGAACTTTGCCACTAGGATTCACTGCAAGTAGATTAACCCCTCTACTAGCATCATAATTTTTACAACAAAAATATATCAAAATCACGATAACTTTTTTGTTTTTAGATTTTTTGCACGATTCTCAACAAGTTCCCAAAATACTCTTCTACATTCAGAGTTTGTGTCGATTTTGATCCAGAGATATTCTGAAATGGCTTGGGGGACCAACGCATAGCCATTTATATGTCTGATACTCCCCTCTATGATTTTTTTTTAGTTTTCAGAAGCCTAATACGGTGGCTTCTGAAAACTAAAAAAAAATCATATTTTAATTCTATGATTTCTTGGAGACAACTCAACCGATTTTTTTCAGAGAAGGTCCTTATTACCTGACATTGTACGGCTCAATTTTTTTGTTTTTTATAAATTAACTAAAAAAATGACGACCATGGTAATTTTATATGGAATCCCCCAAGGATCATCGAAATATCTTAAAAGTCAGATGATCAACGATCAATAGGCTTAGCCGAGTGGTTAGAGTCCGCGGGAAAGCCATGCCGAAGGTGTCTGGGTTACAAAAATTCGCGCGACAACCGAAAGGTTAATCACTCCTTATATAATTTCTGGAGGAATTTCTGTACAAATTTCTAGTAAAAATAGAGTTTAGAAACCTTTCATTAAAATAGATTTTTTAGAAACGCGTCTAAAAAGTTACCTGCTACCAACATTAAAAACATGAATAATCAAAAATAATCCACTTCCATAATCCACAGGTGACGCAATACACTCTCGCCAAGGACGTGATCAGTATGACGAAAAAGCAATTTGTGGACGAGGAAAGCTTCCATACGGCCCCGTTGGTCATTCTGAATAGTTTCAGCGGTGAAGGAAGACATCTGAAACTAATGGCTTCGACTTTCCAGAACATGTTTCCGCCCATCAATTTATCAACGGTGAAGCTTTCGTCGTTGAAACGGTGTGTTCTTCTATCGTACAATCCAGTTTCCAAACTGATCGATCTGCGCCACTATTCCGTCACTGTGGTACCGGTGAACTTGAACAAGGGTGTTAAGAAAGTCGTAACACGAAACATCCCCAACATGTCCAAGTTTGAAGACATCGCTGATTTTGTGGAGAAAGGTCATTTGCTGTCTGACTCTGAATTCGATGACGAAGAAACTCATGTTGTTCTTCCGCAAAATCTACGGAGAGGCAACCTTGCGGACAACAAATCTTCGTTGCGGTTGCACGAAATTGGGCCTCGTGTAACAATGCGCCTGATGAAGATCGAGGAAGATTTGCTGACGGGAGAAGTTCTGTATCACGACTACATCCAGAAGAATGCCATCGAAGTGGAGGAGCTGCGCAAGAAGCGTGCCGCCAAAAAGCGTCTGAAGGAGCAACGCAAGGAGAAGCAGGAGGAGAACAAGAAAAAGAAGGACGTTCAGAAGGCAGAACACAAGGCCAAGACTTCTGGTGGAACTCTCACCGACAGGGACAAGCAGTTGCTCAAGGATGCTGAGGAAGCCATTGGCGAGCAGTCGGATGAGGATGATACCCGATACTATGAGGATGCTATTGGGGAAGCGCCAGAAAAAGAACTGTTCCAAGGACAAAGCGGCACCAGAAAGAGGCCTTTCATTCCAAAGGGATCGAACTATTCGCTGAAACCGAAGAAGCCCAAACTGGACAAGAAGAAGGAATACGATGAAGATGATAGAGATGACCGTAGAGGTCGGGCTGGGCCAGGAAAGAAGGGCAAAGGTTCCTTCAAGGGAAAAGGGACGCCATCTAAGAAAGGCGGTAAGTTCTCGGGAAAGAAAACTGGCGGAGACTACAAGGGAAAGTCAAAGTATGCCGGTAAGAAAGGGGAAGGAAAAGGTCAAGGAAAACCGAAGTTTAAGGGGGGCAAGAGGAAGTAGTTAATCAGGATGTTACATTTTTAATATAAACTTAGATGGTAACACCAAAAAACGAGTGTTGTATATTGTATCACTTATCCATTCTAGTTTTGTGATAGGACTGATTCCACGACTTCGTGTAATAAAAAATGATTTGTCAATGAATCAGTAGGTATTTGACAATGGGTTACATGCATGTCTTGATTCGCTACTCGCCACACCGTAACGCACATGCGCTAGTGTCTATGCACGAAAAATCGCTAAAAGGTAACGCGAAAAATATTTGTATGGCGAAAAGCATCTAACGAATTATTTCTCAAAATTGGGAACTATTTTCTAAAAAATATTTGGTACCGGTTGTACATAATGATAATGACTATCGAGCCTACCAAATATTTTTTTCGATTAATGCTTTCATTTACGAGATATTTGAATTTAGATGCCTTTCCCCATACAAAATAAAACAAGAAAACTTCTGCTGATCAACTGTAGGCAAGAGTAAAGCAGGTAATCCATTACCTACCTTGATACCTTGATGGCTACAGCGTAGCGTCACGCCATTGCCGGACGTATTGTAGAGCTCCATCTTCGTCGGTCTTGGGCGAAACTTCTCCAATTGCCCCGAACCTTTAGGGTCGCCAGGTCCTCTTCCACTGCGTACAGCCAGCGTATTCATGGTGTTCCCCGACGCCGCGACCTCTACCTGATTCCCTGCTGAATATTATTTTCGCAATTCTTTCTTCCGACATTCGCACTAATTGACTAGCCCACTGAAATATGTCATATTTTACACACTTGATAATATCGGAATCCAAAGATGGCCGGCACAATGGCCGATTTGTGCCCCTACTCACGTTTTCAAAGGCACTAAACTGAAGAAATAGAAGGCAAACGTTTCTGATCTTCTTATTTTAAGCTTTCTGCTAGTGCACAAAGCCAACATAAAAAGTGCGCTGTTGATGGATGCTTTCTTCGCGAGATTTGTGCCTTTGAAGTTTTAGTGCAATCTTAAAAGTTGATTCAAAACTGTTTCACCTTAACGCTCGAAAACACCGAAAACATTCCGGTCTGCCTCGTTTAACGTCCACGCTTCGTGCCCGTAGGCTCTCCGAAAGAATCAATGTTTTATAGAGGGCGAATTTTGTTTCCGTAAAAGGCCCTATTCACAGCCGCACACGGAGAAATATTTTTACCTAATTTTTTGAGTTTACTTAACCCAAAATTAAGTATATCGATTATAGTTTCAAACCAAAATCTCTCGGTTTTCTCTTTCTCCCACACGGATGTTGTCAAAAATAGAGAGAGCTGCATCTACCCAATGGGGGTACTTTGGCCCAATAAGCCAAAATTTGGGTAAATGCAACTTTTCTCAATTTTGCGTTAAATCAACCCAAAATTGAGTATATTTTTCTAATGGAATTAGAGCCAAACTACCTACTGGGGACCTTGGAAATTTAGCCAAAATTGAGTTATTGGGCTCAACTACGGAATTGCGTTGAAACAACCCAAAATTGAGTTGAATTCCGTCTCCGTGCAGCACGTCTTTTCACTTCGCGGTAACCGTCGTTGTCACATGTGAAGTGTTCCAAGGTAAACAAATTCTTCAACAACTTCAAACACATCCCCATCAAACGCTACCTCAGCACCAACACCACCAAGCATGACTCTATCTCTACCTGTAACTATGTGATTCTGTCGCACCGGAGAAAAATCCAGTGAATCGTAGATCTACACACACTCCGTTGTTTCCACTTTTGTTGAATTGGGACATAATTGTCCTTGCTTCAAGTGATCTCACATTTGCTTGTCACTTTCCTTACAGGACATTTACCACACAATTTCCTTCACGGGAAGAGTGAACGTCTGGCGTTTTGGAAAGAAGTATATCAAACAATATAGTATGTTACACTGATGGCTCCATTCTTGATGGTAGAGCTGGTGCAGGGGTATATTCTCGTGAGCTAAGGCTGAATCAGTTTTACTCACTTGGTACCGTTTCTCAGGCGGAAATATTTGCTCTCATGTGTAAAGTCATATGTCTCTGTTAAGATAGTCAGGCTTCTATAAAAGCAGAAATGCAGTCTCTTGGTCAGAGCGATTTGACTATCACATGGCAAATATTCAGCGTGCTGACTCATTTGTTTGTAATAGTTGTGACTCCGAATTATGGAACTTCGTATCACCTGATATGTAACTGTCCAGTTTTTGCACAAATGCGATTCCAATTACTTAAACACTTAGGGCGCAGAGCTACTTGGGCACTTCCATGATTCACTTTGGCATGGGGGGTTTTTCTCGACCGAATTGTCTGATACTTTGCAATAAGATGCACTTTAAGACAACGCATATTGTAGCAACATAAGAGCTGAGTAAACCCCGCTGCTGAAGTGAATCAAAAGTGCCAAGAATAGGCTCCGGCTCCCGAAGAAGTGAAACTGAATTCAGGACCTTGTTCTGTTTTACTTAACAGGCTGTGGTAATGAGCTATAGGCTCTCTTTACGCTCATGCGTTTTGCAGTGCCCTTTTTAGGGCGCTGTTCGAACCCATTTGGGCTTATTCTACGAGTGGCGTGAGGTGAGAATTGTCACCTCGCTACACGACACCTCCAATTCCCACCTCACGGCACTCGTAGAATAAACCCAAATGGGTTCCAACAGCGAATGCGATTTTCCCTCTTCAATGGACTCCACCCCTATTTCCTCCCCAAGTAACACCGTATGTTTTCGGTTTCCAAATTTAAAAATTTACAGTTTGTCCTACAATGATTGCTAGAAAGTTTTTGAAACATGTCATGCTCACGTAAGTCGCTATTTTGTTTGGTAAACCTTTCAACTAGAATGGAGATGTTCTACTAAGGCATATAATTTGTTTTGAAATACAAATCTACACTCAAAATAATCCAAACGTCATTGTTACGTGAAAACATACGTGGTTTTTTTTTCCACGTAGCTCCTACGTGAATCATAGGTAGCCCAGAATGAACGCATGAACTTTTGAACTTCGTCCATTCCACCGGCGCTACACGTAAGAGCTACGTGGATTTTCCGGTAGCCTTTACGAAGCGTTTCAATTGGATCTAAGATGGTTTTGCATTAAATTTAACTATAATGAAGACCAACCTTATTTCTAATAGTTTTGGAAGAAAACTAATTCCCAATTGGAAAATATAAATAAACTTATTACCATACCATTTTGCTGAAAATGTTCTAATTATGTTTATTTTGTTTCAACCATATTATGTTTTATATTTGTCTTCTTATGATTATCAAAACATGTGTTAGGTTATATGTCTTATTTCGGTTGTTTTTAGACATGTACGACAAATAAACAGTCTCAATATTTCATATTCATGTTACATGTATGTCATAATATATACTCTTTCAAATCTGAATAAACAATAATGTTTATTTTCAGTCAAATATAAGTTTTTCTAGTTGTCTATAAAACAAAATGCAACAAAAGTGACATTTCAATACAGAGTCAGAATTAGGGCGAATGTGAAGACATATACATTCTCAGTAAAATCGGTTTGAAATTTGCGGGTTTAATTTTAATTCTATATTATGTTTCCGATCGATTTGATTGCATGATGCATTTTTGTAGGTTCCATTACAGTATTATTTTTGTAGCAAACATTCAACTTATTTAAATATTATGAATAACATGTTGAAATAAATAAAAATCCATCATGCGCCATTCATCAAAATTTAGAGCTGTTGGGCCCCTCGGTTTTTCGTCGTCTTCAGTTTGACAACAGCGATTGCGCCTTTTGACCTCGTCCTTCTGGTTTGACTATCATCAGCTTCTGCTACGCTCTCTCACACGAACCTTCATCACTAACGCCCTTGTGCACACTCAGTTTGAAATGCGCCCTGCTGCCACACTCAAGCTCAAATGCGCCCCGGTTACCGCAGAGGGGGAAAATGGGTGAAATTTACATCAGAGTTCGAATCGAAAGAGAATATCAAATGCGCCATTATGTTTTTCTTACTTATTTCGTGAAAAACGTTATTTTTATGGAACAGATGTGCATTATATGATTGCAATTTATCAAATAAACTGTTGGGTGAATAAAACTCAGTTTGTTTACATTTGTCAGTTAGGCTGTTAATCTGGTACTGTATTGATTTAATACTTTTGATAGCATGGATGATACTCTGCCGGCTAAGAATTCGCCCATATGGTGTTCACTGAATACTTTTAAGTAATGTTTTGAGTAAATTATTATTTTTAAGGTATGCTCTAAAAACCGATTTATCAATTTATATGAATGAATAGAGTGTGGTGGTTGTTTGCCACTGTTTAGTACGAAAAAGGTTCAATGGAATTACCTAACTCGCCTACAGTTGTGTTCATGCAGGGCTTACGTGTTTTTGTGAAAAATTGTAGGAAAAATATAAATACTTAGAAAACACTTCATAGTCATTTGGTATAGGAGTTTTCCGTCAACAAAATTGTAACATAAAGTTTGCCGGAATAGTTTTTGGTAATAACCTGATTAGACTATTTTATTTCGGATACAAATCAACAACGGTTCGTGAGATTTGAGAAGCAACTTCCATGCTACAACTTCCATTTATGCTGTCATAGTCAAAAGATTTATCAAACTTATATCACACTGTAAATTTATGATCACACTAGTTGTCCCTGAAACTTTTCACTGCCTTGAATGAAACAATGGCAAATGATTGGCAATGAAATTTTTGTCTTTTCCCAAAACCACTCGTCATGCAGTGTATCTGTGGACCATCTTTAATTTTTGAATTTAATTTTGAACATTTACCATAACGATCAGATTTTTGCTCTGAAGCTTTGAAAAAAGTAATAATAGTTCAGTAAAGTTCAGTGTATTAGTATAAAACAAAATAATGAACTAATTTGCAAAATCTGATGATTCTTTTTTGGAAATATTTACTTGGCTTGATGTCGAAAAATGTATATTGAACAATTTATAAGGGCGAATTGATTTTTTCGAAGCAAAAGTGCATATTTCACCATAATTTTTGATTCACATATTAATTTAGTGTTAAATAACAGTTATCAATCAATAACTGCTATGCAATCAAAATGAAGGCTTGTCAATGTTTACACTTTTACATTTTTCGTTGTCGACCATCCAATGCATTTCCACTACCAAATGTTCTCAGTATTTTGTTGCGTTAATGGTTTGTTGGACAAAGTATAATACATAATTATGTATACCTAAACCCATATGATACATAATTTTGACAACAAAAATATGTTGCACAAGCTCACCTTCTGCGCTTTTCCAGTCATATATAAGTATGAATTCCAGTTTTTTTCGCTATGAAACAGAACATTCTCATTAGTCATATGAAGTCATTGTGATTTATATAGACATATTGTGTTACTTGGGATCCCATCTTTCCTTTTTCTTTCCTCTTCCATCGGGTAGATGACGAGGCTCAAATATGACAATGGCACAAATCTCTCAACTGCAAACTCATACTGCAAAAAAAGTGCATGGGTTCTCTCTATACTCACGAATCTAAGAGGTCAAATATGTACGTATAGTTCAGACAGTTCAGAATGATTAAATTCAACTTCAAACGAGTCTATTTGAGTTGAGATGCTCTAGAAAACAATCACGTCTTTACTATTAATGTATCATAATTCGGGATTGAATGGGTTAAACTTCAAGCACATCGTCGCCATCTCTCTCTTCGAAGAAACAACATAGGTAGTCATCTAGGTACTGCTTTGGGATAGATGCCACTTCGATTAATAGGTATCATCCCAAAACAGCGACCACGTGATAACAATGATAGCAATGATTAGACACAAATTATACCAAAACAAAAGTTATGGTTGCAAGTAGAAACAGAGGCAGATCGAATAGGGTTAATATATTTGAAGGCAATACGCTCTCTATGGACATAACTCGGCCCGGCCGACGTTTTTTTGTGTTGGAAATTTTGCTTGGCTTTCTTGGGCAATGGGCATACAGTATGTGTTTGCCTTCCGATATACAAATATGCAAAAAAAAAATCTCTCAGTTAATAACTGCATGTAAAGGTGCTTCTAGAACACTAAGCTAAGAAGCCGACTCTTGAATAGATTAAGCGTACTGCCCAGAAATTCACTCGGCGGCTTAGTCGTTTCGTATATAATTTCACGGCATAATTTCTTTCACAATGACCTTTGCTCCTAGAAGTCCAATGTACAATTTTTTATTACTGATCAGGCGAAAACCAAATCATCAAGCATTGAAATTCCTCAAACTACTTACCACGCCTATCCCGTACAGCAAGCGTTCCTCCAACAAGTTCCAGCCTTTGGCCTGTGCCTGTTCCACTTCATCCAACATCATCCTCAGTTCCTCGTGCTCCACAATGGTTCGCCCATGAGCCTTGAGGAACACGCCCAACCAGCTTTGTCCCAGCTCAAAGCCTTGGTTGCTCTCCAGTAGGGCCACGATCATCTGCATGAAAGCACCCATCACTGAGATACTCCCACTGCCTCCGTCCAGCGGGCTGAGGTTCCGAATTTCAAAATCTACCATCGATGGGCCAAGCTTTTTCAGGAACTCAATCGCTTTCGTGAATTTCTCATCCCCACTAAATACGGCGTCCTTAAGCAGTTTTTCCAAAGCTGGTCAACTGTTCCACCTGGTTGACTTTTAGGATCTTCGACGCGGCGTCGGCGGATTGATCCTGTGTTGCGTCCAAATCGAACTGGAAATCTAAACCGGACACAGTTGGCAGGAAGAACGGTGGCCGACTTTGGCTTCTGTGGGGCTTGTCTTGGCCGGTTGCGCTTCTTGATGATGTCCAAGTTCAGTAGATTCTGCCAGCGAGAAGCCGCCATGTTGGACATGGTGATTAACTCCCGCGAAAGCTGTGCTGGACTCTCGTAGTTGATGTTGATGGCTTCCATAGCATCTTCCAACTCGTCAATCTCCATACCGTTCTCGTCGAGCAATGTCGTTGCATTTTCATCGCAATTGTCGCTGGAAGGTTCATCAGTGGTGCTTCCGCGCCAGGATTGATCGCTCGAAGCGAAACGTGTGAAAATAAGCTTTTATTGGCCATAAATAGATCCCGTTGTTGTCCACATAGGTCGTCGCAAGGAAGTCACCTGTCGGGGACATATTCAGAGAGGTGCAAATCTGAGGCATTCTGAAGTGATCGACGAGGTAAGCCGATGGAATATCCCACACCTTTACGGTACAGTCCCGACTTGCTGTTAACAGCCAGCGACTATCCGGCGAGAAACAGACATCGGTGATGGGTCCTTTATGGCCTACGAATTTCCTTACAACGGCGCGGGTGTCGGAATCCACAATCAACACCGAAAAGTCCTCAAGGGCAACGGCTATCATAGCGCTTTTCGCGGTGACTACTGAACAAGGACACCGGTTCATCGAGTTTTAAGCAATATACCGGTTTTGTTAACTGGAAAGGAAACAAGAAAATCGTTTGAATTCTTTTCGATATGCAAAGTATTGTCTGGGCTGGTAGCACCTTAGTGCCCCAGTAGACTGGCCAGTTCAGTATGGGAGAAAAATAAAGTTGTATGATTCCACGGGGCACCCTCCAGGATTTTTCTTGGGGTTAGAGGAAGCCTTTCTGAAAAATTCAGCTCATTTGGTTGTTCCATGAGCTGGCGCATTTGAATTGAAGTTAATATGGGATTTTAGCTCAAACATATGAGCACAGCACATCATCTACTGTTTGGTTCAGGAAAATTGATGATCGCGTTCAATTGGACCCAGAATGTCAAAAACACTACTTTGATGTAAAAGCGAAGAATATTGTAGAAGATTGTACCATGATCAAAATTAATAAAGTTTGGTGTTTTAACCATCTGAAGTATATCATGCAATACTGCTTGTATTTCTTCAACATAGCTTGGAGGTAGCCACTAAGCGCATCATAGCCACCTATGACGCTGGGCGAGCTAAGGCACATGTCGCATGCCTATAAGTGACTGTACGGAAGTGCTGATCTAAGCATAACTTTCAACAACTGAAAGAGCAACCAATTGAGTTGAAATTTTGTGAGAGCGTTTTTCTTCCCTAAGGCTCATATCTAGAGGGTTCCCCGCTGAGTTTTACAACTTTTTTGTTTAAGGGCCAGTCTAGTGCCCCAGTAAGACTTCTTGAACCTTTAGAATGTTTTAGAAGATCACTTAGAGCAACAACTGAACAAATTGATGAAAAAATCCTTTTGAAAAATTGCTGGTGAATATCTGGAATATCACCGAGATGAACCAGCCTCCGGCTGAAAGTCTTGTTCATGAAGATAACAATAATTATATCTGGAACAATTTTTTTTTGAGTATTGGTGAATTAATCTCTAGACAATTTCCGGGGTGATCCCGGGTAATCCTTGAAATAGTAAGGAAGAAATCTCGGGAAAGAATCACTCGAAGCTCAGGAAGCTCTTCCTCGAGGATGATTATGAGAAGGAATTCTAAAAGGGGCTCATACAGAGTGTCGATTCAATTTCAAGAATAAATTTCCAGTCCCTGCTTTCCAGTCGATTTCCGGAAAAATTCAAGATCTCTGTTTTTTTTAACCCAATACATGTATGATTTTTACAAGCATATTTCGAAGTATCTCCTTTCATAACACATAACTAACTGTTTGCATTATAAAATATTTCGAGTTATTATTGGAAAACAAAACTTCCATTTTTAGAAAGGTAGGGTAGATGTATTAATCTTCGCCCCTCCCTAGTTTTCGCCCCCCTGGTAGAACATTAGCTTGTTCTAGATTGTAATAAAATAAAAATGTTTTACTTTTTAACTTATATAAAAGATTGGAATAAAATATACTTAGTTTCCAAATGTTACTAATTAAAGTAATCTTCTAAACCGCCAAATAATCACATATAAAAATGTGGGAAAAATGATACGCTATTTTTTGCGTTCATTGAGAAAAGCGTCTATTTTAAAAGGCAAGGAAAACATATTAAGATAACTATTTCATCTTTAAAAAATGAATAGTTCTGATAAGACATGCATCAGCAAGAGACACGAATAGATTTTTTCAACTATTTCAGCAATTATAACCAGTTTTAAACTATTTTTTCAGGGTGGCGAAAACTAAAGCACGTTTTCGTACGATTCTAATCTTCGCCCCTGGCGAAACTACCTGTAACGTTCTTTCAGTGGTGCGTGCATTAATTTTCGCCCCTCCTCGAAATTGTTCGAAAAACAAAACAAACTCATTGATTTATTAACTGTTTACAGGAGGTTACAGGAAGTTTAAAGGATTTTCTAAATGTACCGAATGGTTCCTTCTTCTTGGTATTACGTTTCACTGGGACAGAGCCTGTTCTTAGCAATATATTCTCAGCAGTATTCATATGAGCACTTGCACAGTTATTAGCTGAGAGGTTTCTTTGCATAAGCTGCCATTTTCGTATTCTTTTATTCTGTGGTAAGCACAAAACACTTTATGCCTAACGAAGTCAATATTATTCCCGTTAAGAATAGATCTTCGACCGACCAGGAATCGAACTCAGACACCTTCAGCATGGCTTTACTTTGTAGACCGCGGACGTTACCACTAGAATTAGGTGGGATTAAGAACTTCATCACGTTTTTCAACCGACTACTAAAATCTGTTTAGTTTACCATAATCTGGTAAAAATCCTGGGCAGTAAATGTGACCATTTCCATAGTAGCATTAACTACGAAGCATTTCAATCCGTGACACCTACCGTACAGCACAGTGTAGTTCAGATCAAGTTTATTTCTAGTTATAAATATTGCAACTCTGGTTAAATAAATAAACTTTCTTGTGTATTGATGTTGACTACACTTCAAAAAAGTTAACAGATTTATGTAGTCTTGAAAATTGTTGGTGTAGTTCTTAGTTTTTACCATGCATTCAGTAGTTTCTACAATAAAATTCATTTCAGTGTATGATATTTGTTGCTCATCATTATACTGATAGTCTGTGACGAAGAACAAATTGAACTTATTATTGTCAATCAAATAACCCACCATATTCAGCAAGAATGGAATAGAAACGAAATATGATCAACCGATTTTTAATATTAAATATTATTTTTACCACTACATGAGTTAATGGGTTTACCGCAGTACTTTTTTTCCGCATTCAGTTTTTGGCACTGCTAACATGATTGAAAACGCTGAATATAATAAATTTCTCCCGAAATAACGGTACTTGATATAATTATTTAAAAAATATTGGAGAACTTTTATGTATGACATATCGGGGTTGATTCCGATATTCTGATATTGGATTATTTCATGTTGGGAAATTTCTCGACTTCCTGGGAATAATAACATATATCCAGGCTTCCGAATTCTCACTCACTCTCACGATAATGGATTTATCCCTCACAGCAATTTTCAGCGATTAGCTGCCTTGCGATTTTATCCGTCCACAAAACAAAGCGAAAATAGATAATTGCACATTTCCGCAGCTGTGAGAAGTTTGTTTTCTCTTTCTCCGATCCATGGAGAACTTTTCCTGTATCCATCGCCACAAGCAGCTTTTCCTGTATCCATCGCCACAAGCAGTTGCTTTTATGCACCAAATTAACCACTCCTTTCGTCAAGTTGGGGTGGTAGCATGGTTAGCGTGCACGCATCGCGGTTGTTTTTAGCAATGTTCTATCAGGAACATCAGGAAATCAGGACCTTCCATAGCCTTCGTTAGTAGGCGGCTACAAAGCAAATCCATATTTTTGTAATGGAATTTTTATTTGAGTTCCTTGTCCATGAAGTGTCATCGTGCCTGCCACACGGTACGACTGTAGAAATGGCAACTTATGTAAAGAAACCATTTAGTTATGAACTAAGTACTCTTTGAAAATTAAGCTGAGAATCAGGCTCTGTCCTAGTGTGGACGTAATGCCAAAAAGAAAAAGACATAGTGGAAATAGGCAGGATAAGTACCAGTGAAGATGAAAAGTGAGAAGATAATAAGTACTTGATTAAACTATCGAAAACCTGTACTTCAAATTAATGGGGGCGAAGATTAGAGCATGGGTGGGGCGAAAATTGAATTTGGGGGGACGAAAATTAAAGCACACCATCAATCCAAAAATTATACTTTTTTCAATAGTAAAACTTTGTTTTGGATAACTTTGCAGCTTGATCATCCTAAAATAATAGATGAATAGTTGAATAAACCCAATAACATTATTTGATATTGATTAATAGAGTCAGAAATTTATTATTCCTGCGATTACATGGTTTAGGGGGGCGAAATCTAGTGCTTCTACCCTATAGGGTGATGTGCTAGTAATCCATCGTATTAAGCATTGATCAGTGAGAACTGCGATTTTCCCAGTATTGCAGTGAATGATGCTGATACTTCTTCTTCTTCTTCTTAACTCTGGTCGCGACTGACAAACTGTCTGTCGCGCTGTGAAGGGCTAGTGTCATTGACTATATGCCCTGCTCCTGGGTTGTTGTCCGTTAGTGGTGTCAGATATTCAATCGACACTCATTTACAAATCGACAAATCTCCTTCAGTAGATCTTCGTTTTTTGTTTTGAACATCTCTATTAAATTTCGGTATCGGCAGTCAAACGAGTAAGTTGCGCGGATGTGTCCATATCGAACACAGTGTAGAATGCAGTGTTCTGCAGTTTCTTGTTCGTCACATATTTCACAGAGGTTGTTCTCAGCAATCTTCATCTTTGCAAGCCAATAGCGAGAATAATCGTGCCCTGCCATCAGCCTGTTTTAGTAAACGGATCTCTCGGTTGTCGAAACATCTTCCATAGAACCAAGGTTTACTTTCGATTTGTTCTTGCAGCTGGTAAAATTTCTGTCCTTTTTCTTCGGCGTACGATTGGTACCAGGTATTAGCAGCATTTCTCGCCTCATGTTTCATCTTCCAGGAAGCATCTTTATCGAACAGCTTATTGGTCATATTGATCGCCGTCTCTTCAGTACCGTGCTTGGCTAGGAGGTCAGCCACATCGTTTTCCTTCCAAGTTAATATGACTTGGTACCCATTGTATGCTGGCGTTCCACCGAGTGGCCTTCTCTAGAATATCCTGCATGACGTCAATCCTGCTGTCTTCCGCCTGCGCTTCCAGCAGCATCAGGCATGCCGATTTGGAATCGGTGAGTACAACGTAATCATGAGCCTCGTTTTGATCGATGATTGTGAGTGCTGTTTGAATGGCTATCACCTCTGCAGATGTAACGCTGGTTTCGTTTTGTAGTTTATAGCAGTACCTCGTTTTCATTTTTTCATCGAAGATTCCTATACCACAGACGTTCCTGTCTTTGGAAGCATCTGTATATATTTTAGGACGATTTCTGTATTTCCCATTAATGGTATACAAAGCTAACTGTTTCATTTGTATTGAGCTACAGTTTCTTTTGGCCATGGTCATGCCTTCCAGTTCGACACCGATGTCTACATTGGTCTGTTGCCCTTCCGTTCTAATCATGAGTGCATCGAAAGTATCTCGATGCTTCAGATAGACATTTTCCATGTATGAAAGCCGATCTTGTTCTTCACTTCCTTCCAAATTCTGCAGCTGTTTGGCGACGACATTGTTGTCCACCATGCACCTGATTATCTCCCTCGAAGTTAAAGTACTCTTGACGATACTGGATCGGTTGTTGAGCTGACAGTGCCAGTAGTGTGTTTATCGGAGTTGTCCTCGTACAACCCGTGACTTTCCGAAGACATTTGATTATTTGGCAATAATGATTTTGTTCTTATTTGTTTTTGCTGCGTTGTGTGTAACAGTTCCACCATATTCAAACACGCTTCTTATCAGTGCTTGATAAACTGATATCAGCGATTGTGGGTGTCCTCCATATCGAATTCCACTTATCACCTTAAGCATGTTAAGCCTATCGTGTATTTTCACTGTAATTTCTCGAAGATGTGGACCAAAACTAAGGGATCTGTCGAACTGTACTCCAAGGTATCGATGTACACGAACTGTTTCTATAGTTGTTCCATCGATTTTGATGTCGACTTTTTTATCGCTGCAGATGAATATCATCGCTTTCGTCTTGTTAGGGTTGATCTTAAGACTCAGTTCCTTGGCATTAATCGAGAAAGCATCCAAGTATCTCTGTCCCACGTTGATTCACTTCCTGTAGATTCTTTCTTGATAATGATCCCAAAATCGTCCGCATATTGAACCAAAATCACTCCTTCTTCCTTGATATCGTGTAGCTGACTTGTGTAGACGTTGAACAAGGTTGGGGACATGACGTCACCCTGGGGAAGCCCATCGCTAATCTGTCTCGTAATCACTTTTTCCATTTACCCTCATGTTTATTTGTCGATTGCGGAGGAATTCAGTAACCCAACTGCTGATTTCTTGCGGAAGCTTTAGCAACCATTGTTTCTTCGAGTTTTTCAGTTTTAACCGTATTAAAGGCATTCGACAGATCGACAAATATTGCGGCAACGACCAAGTTTTCACGCTTAGCTCCTTTAATCGCATTGACCACAAAGGATAGACATGTTGTAGTTGACACACCTTTTTTAAAGCCGAATGACTTGTCTGGTATCAGCTTATGTTTCGTCAAGTATTTTTGCATTTCGTCTAATACAGCTGTGTTTATCACCTTTGTCATCGTTGGTACGAGCGATATCGGTCTTTTCCCCTGAATGGTGTGCTGTGGTTTCCCTGGCTTTGGAATTGCCACCACCGTGATTATCTTCATTGGATTTGGTAGATACAAATTCCTCCACATACTATTGAGGTCCTTTATTATGTTCCGGACTACTCCTGGCTGTAGTCTTCGTAACATTTCATAGGTTACCTTGTCGTGTCCTGGTGCTGTATTCTTCTTTCGGCTCAAAATATCGTTCCATTTTTCCCTGGTTGATGATATCGTATGCAGGTATTATTCCGTACCCCCCTGGGTACCTCACTTCATGTGGACCAAAGTGTTGATCCAGGAATTCATTTGCTAGCCCTTCGTCTTCATGTACGATATTGTTCTCCCTTTTGCGTCCGTTTTTCCCAGTCAGCCGGTTTATTCTATTCCACAGTTCCTTGGATGACATAAATGGTGATATTTGTTGCGGGAGTTCCTCTATCTTCTTCTTCATTTCCTCTCGTTTACGTTTCTGGAACCATGCCCGCCTTCTTTTTTAGAATCAGCAAATTTTCCAACGTTGACATCCTGTTTAAAGTTTCTTCTTGCGTCTCTTTTCTCCAACCACGCCTGTTCTAACCGTTTCGCACCCACCAGAACTTAGGTGTGTGTGTATTTTTAGTTTCTGCTGCTTTTTTGTATTTTATTTACCGCATTTTGTAGATCGTTTATTGTTGTTATTGATTCTTCATTCAGCTTTGCTATTCCTTCATTGATTTTTTGTTATTGTAAATGTATTCCTCTTTGTGCTCTACATTCTCCAGCGGATTTCTATGGCAATATGGTGTCCTCCTCCAATACCATGACCCATTGTTTGCCACGTAAGCTCCGTCAGAAGGGGGGGGTGAACATAATGTCAGGTCTATTGCTGATGGTTGCTTGTTCAGTTCTATCGGTATAAATGTACTTGATCCATCATTCATTAGGACGACGTCACTAGTAGCTATTAGGTCGGACATTATAGTTCCTTTTCTATCGTTCGTTTTGTTTCCCCATATTTGGTGATGTGCGTTCCAGTCTCCACCGACTAGAACCCTTCGTTCATTCCTCAAACTGTCGAATATCTTCGTGACGTCTTCTTCGAATGCTTCACCAGTCAGGGCAGGACTGAAATAGACCGACACTATGACTAAATTTAGTTTTAACACTTTAACTGCTACTGCCTGGGTGTGTTTGTTTAGCGCTGGGAGTGATATTGGTTGGTATCCATAATCATTCCGGATATAGACGGCCGCGCCTCCATAGCCATCTTCTCTTGAGCACAAAATTCGATGATATTTTGATATGCTGTATTTGTTGGTATCTTCTAGATCTAACGCGGTCCAGGTTTCAGATAACATCGCTACAACGAAGTTTCCTTCTCTAAGCACTCGGGAAATTTCTTCTTTATTTTTATACACTGATTGTATGTTGCATTGTAAAATTTTTAGACACTTCTCCATTTTCTGTTTAATTTGTATTTCTCTCTTTCTTCGTTTCAAAAAATTTCCCCCTTTTTCACTTATCTTACTCTTTTTCTTCTTATCTTCTTTTCTCACTTATTCTCTTCTTTTTCTCACTTATTTCCTTTTTTCTCACTTATTTTCTTCTTTTCTTCTACCTTTCATCAAACTTTTCTTTTTCTTACTTCTTTTTTTAATATTATTTTTTCACTTTTCACTTCTAGTTCTTAAATAATTACTGATTCCAAATCGATATGTTCTTTCGACCAGTTTTTAAGCCTATCTGCCATTGGGCTATCTTTTCCTTCACGGACAATGAACTCCGTGTAGAAACTTCATAAGCACACTGTTGATATGCTGTTTGGCTTCTTGCTGGGCATTTTCCTTTTCTTTTGGACTATTTGGTTCCACTTTTCCGTTTCGGTGGTTTTCTGTGTGTTGTTGAGCCCCACTCCTGGTGTGGTGGGAAGTTGATACTGCTGCACTATTTGTTTACGTATGGCTCCAGTTTTTGTGCCGAACCCCTCGTTTTGTCGCGCTCGTTTAACTAGTCTACTGTAATCTTCCTCGTCCTTCTCGTTGGTTGTTGTATTCTTTGACTGTTGGTGTCCTGCGTTTGACGTCATCCGTTTATCGTCCTCATTTGATCTGGATCGCTGTCTCGACCGCTGCGGTTTTTGACTTCTCGTGACTGTGTTAGCAAAGGAGTTACTAATCGATGGAAACTCATCCTGTCTGCTGAGTGGTTCATAGTAATTGGAAATTTTCGCGGGTAGCAACCGCCGTGCTTAAAGCTGAGTTAGATTTTTCTTTGCCATGATAGATTTTAGTGCTTTCTGTCGCTGTGTTTCGTCACAAATCGTTGCACCGGATCGGTGGTCTGTCGACTTGCAGTAAATGCACTTTTGTTGTTCTTGGCAGTTGGCATACTCTTCATTTAGTTCGTGTGTTTGTCCGCAGTTCCTACACCTCTCTCTTCCTCGGCAGTTTTCGGTTCGATGTCCGTATCGCAGGCACTTTCGTACAGAAAATAAGCTTTTGTGCAAACGGGTAAACTCTTGTTGGACAGCAAAATACCTTAACACTATCAGGCAGTTCTTTTGCTCGGAAGGTCACACTCACCCTGAGGCTCAGTACTTTGTTTCCGTCCGCGTACCGGTGTAGTCGCTTAACACTCATCACTGGAACCTTTGACTGGATGTCATCTTGAATTTCTTGCTCCGTTAGATCGATCGGGATACCAGTAATGACACCCGTGATACTGACGACGTGACGGGGTACATATGCTCGGTATGCACTGGTGCTGTTGTTGATTTCGGTCACTAGTTGGTTTGCTTTTTCGGGGATTCGTTAGTATGGCGATCACTTTGTGTTTTCCTGCGTACTGCAATTCCTGGATGTATGTGTGTATTCCTTGTATTTTCCTCAGGTATGAGCCGAGGGTGTACTTGTTGATAGATGCCTTTCCATTGGTGTTGTTTTTGAGTTCGATGAATACTCTGTATGGGCCAACGTCACTTCTGACATATGTGTAGCTGATTTTCGCGTTGTTATTTTCATCTTGTTGCCCTTAAGTTCTGCAGTTTTCCCATTTTGAGGTTGGTTTGTTCGTTTTGCATTTCCATATTCCAATCCTTGCTCCCACCACCTTTGTCCGGTGGCTCGCCGCCGGAGGCCATCTTGTATTCTACCGCACTTTTCTTTTTCTCTTCTTCTCTTTTTCTGATTCTTGCTTCTTTTAAAATGGCGAACTCCTTTCGGCAATTCGCCTTGGCGTCCTCTCGCCTTTTAACTTTCACTGTTTCCCCTTAATAAATCAACGATTTTGGCTCAATATTCACTAATTAAATGCTATTATTGCACCGCAGATGTAATTGCTTTCTCAATGCACGATAACTTTTTTACAAAATTTTCGAGAAACTTCCACCAATTGCACGGTACACGTGTCTACCGACCGACGCTTTAGACTCGAATGATGATGCTGATTACAAACCGATGCCAAACAATTCTTTCTTAAAACGACTTTAGAATTGTACAATAACATCACAGACAAACAGACGTAACACTTAGAACAAATCTCGATCAAAATCATAGTCACGAGGACATGTACGCCCAATGCTAAAATCAGCGTGTTTGGCCGACGGGCCAACAGATGGCGGTAGTGTGTAAACGTCAAACACGAACACAAACGAAGCAAGCGCGGATTGGCCACCTAACATATTTTTGAATCGACCGTTAAAAAGGTGGTCGATGGACAATGATGAGAGTGTGACGTCTGTTTGTCTGTGATAACATTTTGATAAATCTTGATCTCTTTTTGGAAATAATGCAAAGAAAATGCATCTTACCGTATTATCAATCCGTCGTATCGTTTTCAACTCCGTCGCAATCAGTTTCCAGATTCGTCTCACAACTTACGACTCACTGTGATGTATTGAGTGGTTAAAACACAACATATCAACGCTATGATAAAATGTTTTACTAGTAATACTATAAGCCATTTTATGAGACGTTTCGAATCATATGTTTTTGTTTGTTTACCAGCTTTGAAACTTGCTGGCGGGCCCATTTATTTACGTTTCTTCTAGCGCAGTGGTCCTCAGCCTAACTGGTTGTGCGGGCCACCCTTTTACTCTTAAAACACGTCGCGGGCCACTAGATGTAAACATATAAGTTCGATCAAAACGACTCGATTAGAATTACTTTCGACCAAAAAAAATTCGATTGGCACGACTCATTCAAACAAGTTTTTCGACATTTGTTACTTAACTTGAACGATTGGAGTCGATTTGAAACGAGACTCGACAACACTTACTTAAATTTCGTGCCAAAATGACCAGCCTCTGATTGGTCCGCCAGACAGCGTTACCATCAATGATTATTGTACGATAGTTTTAGCACCTTCTGTGTTCAGCTTTTTTTCTCTCTTTTTCAATTTTCAATGATGTGTACCTGTTTTCTGGCAACACAAGGATCATACAAGAGAAGAAGAGAACTAATAAGAAGCCAGGTGTCACATCTTGTTTTAGAGGTCGGCAGGTGATTTCTGGAATTTGCGTGCTTATTATGTCTGGCAGTTACTAGCAATTTCAATTATCTTTCCAAATAACACTGATGTCCCTGGATTCTCAAGAGTTCATCCTTCGTGCAAAGATAAATGTCAAAAATTATAGGATTTCCGAAAATGAAAGATAAGGCGAGTGTATTATTTCTTTAAAGATGAGGATGGATTTGATAAATCTTCAATATTATAAACATTTTAATACATTAATTGTAACATTAGAATAATGACAACAATTAACCTCCATAGAAGAAAAAAAAAAACCTTAGCCGAATAAAAACTATGACTTCAGCGTTATTTTAGAATTAAAATAGAAATACTTGGAAAAATCGCTTTCTTATTTGAACTTTGAAAACTGCGCTACTAGAACGTTGAAAACTTTGGTGTTTTAAAGAAACGATGATATCAGACTTGAACAAACAAGGAATAAGAAATTGAAATTGTTTTCCTTCGTTTCTTGATAACCATTCCATAAGGAAGAGAAATCTGGAAAATTATCGAATGGCTTACTTTGCCAGATATTGCGGAAGATATCTAGTTATCTAAGATAACTTCTGAAATCACAAGATGCGGGCCGCACAACTCCAATATTCAAAATCACTCCGCGGGCCGCACAAAACCTTCCTGAGGGCCGCAGTTTGGTGACCACTGTTCTAGCGCCACATTTGGGAAAAGCTCATCCATTAATGCCGTGCAACGAGCTTTTCAATCATCCCCAGTAAAATTAAATTCAACAGGCAGAGAAGAATTTATTATATTTACGGGTAACATCAGACATGTAACCGCGTAGAAAAATAGCCAGAAAGAAACGAAAATGTCATCAACAACAAAAACGTTACCAGCGCCATTCACATATCATGCTAGTTTTTGAAACAATAACAATGAGCGGCCCGCCAGAAAACGTCAACCGACTGTCTCGTAAAATGGCTTATATAGATCTACGGGCATCTACCTCCAATCCTTCAGCATGATGGAATATACTAATTTCCTTTAAAATTCATTGTTCGTCATCAAAATTCAGCCCATACATATGAACACAATTCTTTTTGACCGTACAATTATGGCATTTGCTCACAGCGAAAACAACACATTCAAAGGGATTGTATTTTTACGTCGAGCGTCGCGCACACATTGATGCGCACAAGCTTTTTTTCTCAGTACGACGGATTGAACTTTGTTTACATTCTGAATTATACGCGGCGGTTGAGGAAATTTCGTAAATTTGATGATTTATTGAAATTTTACGGCGTGTGATTGGAATGAAATCCTTCAGTGAAGAAGTACGAAGGTTTTCCATAGTGAAAATAAGTGCCCGGCGAAGTAAGTCACCCACAGGGGCGGGAAGAAACTTGTGTTGGAAAGTGGTGTGGCTCGTGGCTCAGTCGATCGCTAAGCATTTCTCTCAAATCGTGTTCATCCATGCGATTTCGGTGAAAAAGTGCAAAGTGGATAATTGAACAGAAGTTATTTACCGAAATACAGTAGTTTTATTGCATTTTTGGTGTACAAGTGTACAAACCATAACAGCTTTCACAAAATTACACTTGGATAATTAATCTATGTTGCAGGTAAGTTTGAATATCCGCCGTAGTGGAACATTTAAAGTTTGATACGACGAATAGTAGCGCTTACGATGAAGTAGAACAAAACCCTACTTTCTGAAATAGCTAAAAACTCATTCATTTAAAACGATATCACTTGTCAAGATAGCTAAATGGTATGCAATCATAACAACACGACAGCTTAAAACAGTAACAGCGATTCAAGATTTTCAAACAATTTACAAAGGTGCAAAACAACAGAATTCAGCGAAAATAGATAATAATAATAGATGGAAACAAACAATAGTCACATATATGACACTCAGAACTCAGAACCGGAATTGCTGTCAGTACACTCAAATAATCCAAACGTCATTGTTACGTGAAAACATACGTGGTTTTTTTCCATCGCACTTTTCACGTAGCTTTTACGTTAATCATAGGTAGCCCAGAATGAACGCATGAACTTTTGAACTTCGTCCATTCCACCGGCGCTACAAGTAAGAGCTACGTGGATTTTCCGGTAGCCTTTACGAAGCGTTTCAATAGGACCTAGATGGTTTTGCATTAAATTTAATTTTAATAAAGACCAATCTTATTTCTAATAGGCTTTGGAAGAAAACTAATTCCCAATTGGAAAATGTAAATAAATCTAAAAGATTGTGATATTTTTATATTCAATCTGAGCATTGTAAATCTTGTTTCCCAAATGTTGTATGTTCTGTTTTGTTGCAGCCTTTGCGTGCTATAATTGATAGAGGTTATAAATCAGGTATAAAATATGAAGTAATGCAGGGATTCTTCGGTATTCAAAGCATATTTACCTTGAAATCAATCTTAAACAGGGTTTAAAGTTCAGCAGCTTCTGAAGTTCTGCAAAAATCAAGCGGGCGCTATCTTAGGATTTGCGCTCAACACCGAATGTTCGTACAATATGCAGATGTCAAAATGAACTTAGGCACCTACGTGAATTTCACGTAAGTGCGATGGGTAACCTCAGTAACAATTACCGATTCACTATTTGATGGTTATGAATGGCTTAGTGATCTTTATCGTAGTCAGGTGAAGTGAAGGCAAAATGAATTTGGCATGATCTACAGGGGATAGGCAAAATGATTGAGATAGGCAAAATTTTGCCTAAATTCAAATGCTCATAACTTTATGAAAAATTAATGAAATTGGATGCATCCGGAAGCATCCGACGGCAAATTTGGTCTACTTTCAGGAACTTGCTTGGCCATGCATATTGGCCACTGGACACCGGAGATGTTCCGGATTTTCCGAGGTCATGTCTAAATGTCATTTTTTCTGTCGCTTGTATTTTTGTGCGGTGTGAAGTTGGATAGATGTTAACTATTTTCCTAGAAACTAGAACTAATAGGAAGTTGAATGCCGCTGGACGCATCAAGATTGGTTGGAAATCTTCAGAAATATGACCATTTCCGTAAAATGGTTCCGGAAAACATGGTCAGTCATGTTTGTATTCCCAATTGTGTAAATACTATCCGCAACTATATCCAAGTGGGCACCAACCTTAAAAATGATGTTTCCAGCAGCATATTCAGAACCATTAGATATATAGACCACTTTATAGAAGGTTCCAGGTGCCCTAGGGGGAGTGGTCAATTAGGAACATATCTGGAACCATATCAATATGGGCATCAAACTTCATGATTTTCAAAGGTTATGCTTTCCGAAGCATTTCCAGCACCACCGGCTGCCATGACGACTCTATAGTAGGTTCCAGGTGCCCCAGGGATGTGGCCAATTCAAAACATGCTCGAAAACACATCAGTATGGGTATAAACATCAAGATTTTTGAAGGCTATGCTACTAGAAGCATTTAAAGGGCAACATATTTATATAACCAGTGTATAATAGTTTCCATGGGCCCTGGGAGATGTGGTTATGTTCCGAATTGGCCACATCTCTAAGAGCCCATGGAATCTACTATAGAGTGGTTATTTCATCTTATGGTTCTGAAAATGCTCCACATCCTCCAAGTCACATGGATCCTACTGTTCATAGTAGAAGGTGACTCTTAACAGGTGAACGGCCAAATCGGCCAAATCCCCCAGGGCACCTGGAACCTTCTATAGAGTGGTCAATGTATCTAATGGTTCTGAATATGCTGCTGGAAACATTATTTTTAAGGTTGATGCGCACTTGGATATAGTTCTGGGTAATAATTTCATAAATGGAAATACACACATGACTGACCATGTTTTCCGGAACCATTTTACGGAAATGGTCATATATCTGAAGATTTCCAACCAATCTTGATGCGTCCGGCCGGCATTCAACTTCCTATTAGATCTAGTTTCTAGGAAAATAGTAAACATCTATCCAACTTTACACCGCACAAAAATACAAGCGACAGAAAAAATGACATTTAGACATGACCTCGGAAAATCCGGAACATCTCCGGTGTCCAGTGGCCAATATGCATGGCCAAGCAAATTCCTGAAAGTAGAAAAAATTTGCCGTCGGATGCTTCCGGATGCATCCAATTTCATTAATTTTTCATAAAGTTATGAGCATTTGAATTTAGGCAAAATTTTGCCTATCTCAATCATTTTGCCTATCCCCTGTACGTGATTTTTCACGTAGCAATGACGTTTGGATTTTTTTGAGTGTATTCTACACTCCATGTTGAAAAATCTACTACAGGTATGTTCCGTTTTTATCAACACGATCGGAGATTTTCAGTTGACAAAAACGGAACCGTGACAAAAACGGAATAATTTTCTTAGACAAAATATTTTACGAATTTGAAAATAAAATTGCAGTTTTGTTAGGTTAATGCACATTTTCATCATATAAATGCACAGTATTGATGTTTAGGAGCTGTGAGGAGCATTTAGATTGGTCATTCTTATAGGTTCGTAATGAAAGTTTATTGGAGACTGCTATCAATCAATATTATTTTGTAATAACTCATTGATAGTTTTAGTTTTCTTGATTAGAATTTTATTAAATGTTATATAGAATATTAAAACGATAATCACATAAATGTCCTTTGCATCATAAGGTACGTTATATTTGTTAAAATAACTACAAGAAAGTGAAGCAAGCTGATCATTGTTTATTTTTTTCAAGAAGAATCGAACAATAAACAACTTCTTTTTCTACTGTTCATCCTCATCCTTCTTCTTCTTTATAAAATAACAACCCAACTGGGAAAAAGCCTTCACGCAGAGAAAATAATTTTGATATCAAATTTATTCTGAAGCATTACAACAAATTTTCTGTTTTATTTGCCGGCTTATAATAGCCTTTCATTGGTTCAATAACTGTTAGTAATTTAGTTTAAAAAATATTTATTGTTGAATTTGACAGCTGAGTATAACGCGGTTCAACAAAATAAATATTTGATTTAATACGTTTTTCTTTTAAAACAACATTTTTTTTGCATTAAAATTAAAAATACTGTTTTAGAACAGAGCATAGCTGTTTTTTATTATAAAATATTTTTATTTGAAATAATATAGCATCCGAATTTTTACGTCTTCGTAACAAATTAACTTTATTCAAACGAAATTTTTCCGATCACAAAAATGTCTGCCATACATCATGACAATCTCTATCTGTCCATACCGGATGTCATCTGCTCAAATCTCAACCATCCTACAACTTCCTTCTCAACTATTCAACACAATGCACACTTCTACCGCTACAGTCAGAGAAAAACAGTAATGACTCTCACAAACTGCTACAATAATAACATCTTTTTATTGGCCACAGTCCGCTCTCTCTTCATTTAGTTTTGATTTTGGAATGTAGAATGCCAATGGTATGGCTTTGAAAGGCCTAGTTTCTTTACATTTAGAATATTCTCAATACATTTTTGATATACATATGTTTTAAATGCTGTAAGTATCTGGGCCACTTTTCAAATGTATAATCATTGAATTCCTGCACCGCAAGCGACGGGATGAAACTAGCAGCTAAACTTCCTTCTACTAAATTAGTACCAGTGTTTCAATCTTATATTTCACTGCAATCATTAAAAACATCCTATTAGAATAAATATTAAAGACATGGTCATGACTTACCGAGAATAGTTTCGATCGTTGTTTCAGACAAAACGATCGATTAAACTTTTCCTGGAGAACGAACGATTGTTTTCGCGTCGGAAATTTACACTTTCGTTTAAAGCAAAAAACAAAAATGGCGGGTCACTTTACACTCCAAAAATGAAAATATTTAAAACAAACAAATCTTCAATTTGAAATGAAATTATTTTTTGTTGGTTTAAAAATATATCTGATAGAAAATGCGGTCCGTAATTTCAACAAGATTTTTCATTTGTTTTTGATAAAAATCATCGTTGTTTCAACGCAATTTATTCAATTACAAAAAATTGACAGTGCTTGTTGAAAATAACAAAAAAAAAAAATCATTGTTTTGAATGGCTGTTAATTCTCTGCGTGCTCAGCTTATTGTTCATATAAACACTTCCACAGTTATCAACTGAGATATTTTTTGTCAAGGTACATTTTTTTTGCATTTTTGGCCACATCCGATTGATGATTAAATGTGGAGTTATGTTGCGAAAGTTTTGCAAATTGAAATTAATACTTACGGTTTCCTGTACTTGGTATTGCCAAAATCTTATCGGTAATATGATTGTGGTGATCTTTTTTTTTTTCTAAAGTTATTACTACCAACTTCGACAAGGATGCACCAATCGCCAATCTGGAACAGCACCACCATCGCCTTTTGGCTTTACGTTAGATCACAAATAGACTGGCAATGAACTAACCTTAAGTTCTAGTTGTTTATTGAGTAAAAATATTTATTATTATTACCTACTAGTTGTCCCGTCAAGCTTTGTTTTGCCATCAAGTAGGCTGAAAAATGGCATATAATCTCTCATACAAAACGATAGATTAGTTTCCAGGTGTTTTTCCAATTATTCCAGATAGTTTTTCAAATCGTTTCCTTCACTCAAACCCGTCAGAACACTTGACCAATGAAATAATCATGTAAGTCTATCAGGCCATTCTTAGGGCATTTCGTGAAGTACAAACACCATTCCATTTTTATTACCCTTCTTACAACCATAAGAAGGGTATAAAGATCGCTTGAAAAACCGACTTTTGATCCGAGGCCCGGAGGGCCAAGTCTCATATACCAATCGATAGAGCTTGACGAACTGAGCACATGTCCGTGTGTGTGTATGTGTGTGTGTATGTGTGTGTGTATGTGTGTGTGTATGTGTGTGTGTGTTACAAAATATGTCACTCAATTATCTCAGCCGTTGCCGTCAGCATATTTTATTACTTTCAACTGTTTGCATTTTGATCAATTTCTCAGCCATTTTTGAACCGATTCGAGTTCTTTTATCGACTTATGGGAAGCTCTAACATTCATTCATAACCCTTCAAATTTTCATTAAAATCGGATTATTTGTTACAGAGATATCAATAGAAGAATTTTGTAAAGTACTGGAAATAAATAAGTTTATTTTAGAATATTCAATTTTTTACATTTTGATCAATTTCTCAGCTATTTTTGATCCGATTTGAGCTCTTTTTCCATCGATTGAAAGCTTTGACATCATTCATAAACATGCTGCAATCGAACGTAAAGTTACAGAGATAAAAATCGATTTTATCCAAAAAATCTCTAAAATTCCTCTTTTACCCTTCTTACAACCATAAGAAGGGTATAAAGATCGCTTGAAAAACCGACTTTTGATCCGAGGCCCGGAGGGCCAAGTCTCATATACCAATCGATAGAGCTCGACGAACTGAGCACATGTCCGTGTGTGTGTATGTGTGTGTGTATGTGTGTGTGTGTTACAAAAAATGTCACTCAATTATCTCAGCCGTTTGTCAACCGATTTAAACACTTCTAGCTCTAAATGAAAGCTACAACATTCCCATAGAACGCTATTGAATTTCATTGCGATCGGACATTTCGTTACAGAGTTATGATTCAAACAGTATCGTGAAGTACTAGAAAAAGCATATTCTAATATTTTCAACTGTCTGCATTTTGATCGATATCTCAGCCATTTTTGAACCAATTTAAGTTCTTTAATCGGCTAATGAAAGCTCTGACATTCAATCATAAGCCTTCAAATTTTCATTGAAATCGGATTACTAGTTTCAGAGATATCATTGGAAGAATTTTTTAAAGTACTGGAAAAAAAAATTCTCTTAAATTTTTAATTTTTTATATTTTGATCAATTTCTCAGCTATTTTAAATCCAATTTAAGCTCTTTTTTCGTCGATTGAAAGCTCGAATATCATTCACAACCATATTGCAATCGAATTATAAATTACAGAGATAAAAATCATTATTTTCAAAAATCTCTAAAATTCCCCTTTTTACCCTTCTTACAACCATAAGAAGGGTATAAAGATCGCTTGAAAAACCGACTTTTGATCCGAGGCCCGGAGGGCCAAGTCTCATATACCAACCGATAGAGCTCGACGAACTGAGCACATGTCCGTGTGTGTGTATGTGTGTGTGAATGTGTGTGTTTATGTGTGTGTGTATGTGTGTGTGTGTGTGTTACAAAAAATGTCACTCAATTATCTCAGCCGTTTGTCAACCGATTTAAACACTTTTAGCTCTAAAAGAAAGCTACAACATTCCCATAGAACGCTATTGAATTTCATTGCGATCGGACATTTCGTTACAGAGTTATGATTCAAACAGTATCGTGAAGTACTAGAAAAAAGCATATTCTAATATTTTCAACTGTCTGCATTTTGATCGATATCTCAGCCATTTTTGAACCGATTTAAGTTCTTTTATCGGCTAATGAAAGCTCTGACATTCAATCATAAGCCTTCAAATTTTCATTGAAATCGGATTACTAGTTTCAGAGATATCATTGGAAGAATTTTCTAAAGTACTGGAAAAAAAAAATTTCTCTGAAATATTCATTTTTTTACATTTTGATCAATTTCTCAGCTATTTTTAATCCAATTTAAGCTCTTCTTTCGTCGATTGAAAGCTCGGATATCATTCACAACCATATTGCAATCGAATTATAAATTACAGAGATAAAAATCATTATTTTCAAATATCTCTAAAATTCCCCTTTTTACCCTTCTTACAACCATAAGAAGGGTATAAAGATCGCTTGAAAAACCGACTTTTGATCCGAGGCCCGGAGGGCCAAGTCTCATATACCAATCGATAGAGCTCGACGAACTGAGCACATGTCCGTGTGTGTGTATGTGTGTGTGTATGTGTGTGTGTGTTACAAAAAATGTCACTCAATTATCTCAGCCGTTTGTCAACCGATTTAAACACTTTTAGCTCTAAAAGAAAGCTACAACATTCCCATAGAACGCTATTGAATTTCATTGCGATCGGAAATTTCGTTACAGAGTTATGATTCAAACAGTATCGTGAAGTACTAGAAAAAGCATATTCTAATATTTTCAACTGTCTGCATTTTGATCGATATCTCAGCCATTTTTGAACCAATTTAAGTTCTTTTATCGGCTAATGAAAGCTCTGACATTCAATCATAAGCCTTCAAATTTTCATTGAAATCGGATTACTAGTTTCAGAGATATCATTGGAAGAATTTTTTAAAGTACTGGAAAAAAAAATTCTCTGAAATATTCATTTTTTTACATTTTGATCAATTTCTCAGCTATTTTAAATCCAATTTAAGCTCTTTTTTCGTCGATTGAAAGCTCGAATATCATTCACAACCATATTGCAATCGAATTATAAATTACAGAGATAAAAATCATTATTTTCAAAAATCTCTAAAATTCCCCTTTTTACCCTTCTTACAACCATAAGAAGGGTATAAAGATCGCTTGAAAAACCGACTTTTGATCCGAGGCCCGGAGGGCCAAGTCTCATATACCAACCGATAGAGCTCGACGAACTGAGCACATGTCCGTGTGTGTGTATGTGTGTGTGAATGTGTGTGTTTATGTGTGTGTGTATGTGTGTGTGTGTGTTACAAAAAATGTCACTCAATTATCTCAGCCGTTTGTCAACCGATTTTAAACACTTTTAGCTCTAAAAGAAAGCTACAACATTCCATAGAACGCTATTGAATTTCATTGCGATCGGACATTTCGTTACAGAGTTATGATTCAAACAGTATCGTGAAGTACTAGAAAAAGCATATTCTAATATTTTCAACTGTCTGCATTTTGATCGATATCTCAGCCATTTTTGAACCGATTTAAGTTCTTTTATCGGCTAATGAAAGCTCTGACATTCAATCATAAGCCTTCAAATTTTCATTGAAATCGGATTACTAGTTTCAGAGATATCATTGGAAGAATTTTCTAAAGTACTGGAAAAAAAAATTTCTCTGAAATATTCATTTTTTTTTACATTTTGATCAATTTCTCAGCTATTTTTAATCCAATTTAAGCTCTTCTTTCGTCGATTGAAAGCTCGGATATCATTCACAACCATATTGCAATCGAATATAAATTACAGAGATAAAAATCATTATTTTCAAAATATCTCTAAAATTCCCTTTTTTAATTTAACTTGCACATAAATCTTAAAAAAATCGCTGTCAAAATCATTTTAGGACATCAATTTTTCATTTTTCGATATTATTTTACAGGATTGGCAACATGGGTTTATAGACCCTCTTAAACTATGATAATAAGCGTATGAAAACTAATAGGTTCGATATCGCCTTTTGACGTGCAGTTTCCTGGACTTTTTCGCAAACCATTAAACTATTAGGGCAGATAGAACATAGTCACAACATCCTAAAGTTTAGTTATACACCGGGGATTCGCTGGTTGGAACACGACTGCCTTCCATCTAGCGAATCCGACCCGTTAGTAGGAAAGACTGACAGCTGGTGAAAATGCTCCACACGAACGCATCTGGACAGCAAATCGCCACAAAACGCACATATAATAACGCATTTGTTCTATATATGGAGACTTCAAAGCGACGATTCTCAGACGTCAAAGTCAGTTCGACATTTTCTGTTGACATTTGAGTGCTTTTAGTTGGAATATTTTCCAACCAGCGAACATCCAACCATCGAGTCATTCCTGTAGCGGAACCCCAACGAGCGAATCCCCACTGTACTTGGTACCAAGGGTTCCAAATGAATGATGAATAATAATTATCGTCATACCTGTATGGAAATGTAAGAAGGGTTCAGTCTCACCATCGGTGGATTAAGTCAGGTTTTTATATAGAAGTTCACCAAAACACAAAAGTGTACAAACTCTAGAACAAGCATCACCAAATAAGAACTTTTGGCTAGAAACTCTTTTGTAAAGTTTTCTGAATAAGCGTATGGCTGTTGGCATAAGACTCCTAATTACCCTTTTAGTTTACATGTGGGTAAGGGGTTCATGTCTGCTCAATAAGATCAAAATTCCAGCAAATTTGGGATGGCAACACAATTTTCTACAGATTGCTTAGTTTTGCTGGACCTCTTGGAACATGATCTAATTCAATTACTGTTTTGCTATAATTGTGCAATGTTTGAGAAATATCTTTAAGTCCATTACAAAATTTTTTCTCATACAAAAATCATACGATCATACCAGAGGGAGGGAGGGAGGTATATATGTCCATCAAATTTCCATTTAGAAATTAGAAAACTCTTTTATGCCATGTTATATAAGAAAAGGAGAGATCTCTGCAACTCTCTTAAGTATGTATGTTTATTTATTTGTGACGATAACCTATTAGTTTTAACTTTTTACAGGGTCAGAAGCTAGTACGATTAAACTAATCACAAATTCCAGTTGTGTGCTTGAATATCGGAAGGTATGGTTCTTTCCGGAAAATCAGGCTACTTTCCAAATAACTCTCCGGTAGGAAAATGGATTCAGTTGTTTTTTGCACCGACATCGGATATTTCGAGATGAATCCCGATCTAAACAGTAAAGCAAGCGATCAGTTCCGATAAAAAGGCCAGGTGATTTCGCTAATCGATTGCCTCTTTGAACTGCTGTTATTAAACCATTAATAATTAACATTGCTTTTGTTTGATGCATATGCATTTATTGCTGTCTATATTAGCACAACTCTTTGTCCATTATTATGGAACCCCTTCCTTGCTTGACTGTTCAGAATAAGGACATGAACACGGTTTTCAAAAATAAGTCGTCTGACTGATCCCCTATGATTATGCAACCATATCGAGCCATAGTTAAAATATATATTTGCACATGCTAAGGTAGTAAATATCGACGACTGAAAGAAACCTATATTTTAATTAAGCGTTATCTTCCAGATTTTCTAAAGCATTCAGAATATGGTGCCGGCACGGTATACAAACTACGACGTTTTCATGTCCAAACGTAACAAAAAGTAAGTGTTAAAAGTCTCACTATGATACAATCTACCAAAAAAATGTTGAAACGATAAAATTTCATACAAGTGTAGCCACAAATGTTTCTTAAAATTTAGATGAGCTGAATAGTCTCCATACGTTGACTTCAGTAAGTTTTGCATCAATCACAATGCAAAATTTATTAGAAAATGTAGAATTTCAAAGAAAAGCAACCTTTTTTTGTAAAACCATGTGCAAGTCCTCTATGGCCGGACACTTCTTTGTCCTCTAATGACCGGACAGTGAAAATGTTAACCTAATGACTGGGAACTAATTTATTAAGTCGCTTTTTTTCTTAAATGTAGGGTACAAAAAACAAACGGCAACAAAATAAAGCATAAACAACAAAAATTTTCGGTCCTTGGAGGTGTAAACATGATGCTCTTTAAGGCAAAGTGAGCGGCCGCACAAGAACAGCCACAAGATATGATGTACAGTCATCTCTCCTTAACTCGATAATGAAGGACCATCTTTAGGGAGATATCGTGTTACAGAATTACTAAACCAGTGCAAATATACGATTCAAGGATGATGGAGGTAACCATGAACACCAAATTTTTTACATATGGTTCTCTAACTGGATTTGAGAATATCGTGAGGTCGAGTAAGGGGAGTTGACTGTACCTAAAAGCACACTTCAAACCTTCGAGCTGACTACGTAATATTGTGAAGCAACTCATAAACGCGTTGAATTGCCGGTAAGACTTTTCATCTGAATACGAGCCAACGCGCCCGCTAAAGACACATAGACTGATATGGCGGAATCAATCTATGGCCGCTGATCAAGGAGTTAGTATGGAATCTGACTAATGATCGCGCTAATATGCTGTTTCATACGCAGGATACTCATGCAAAGAATTGGAACCCACAAAGCATGTGCTGACATACGAAGCACCCTGGCCTTCGTTTTTGTAACTGTTCAATGAGTGTAAATCTTCAATGGTGGATTGTAAGACCATAGTGTCGATCGAGCATCCACATAGTTCTATGCAACGGACGAGTGCTTCAGTGCACACCATTCTTTGGTACCTAATGTTAAGTCCAGCCATAAAAATAAATTGTAAATGTATATTTTTGTTCTCATGGTTGTTCTACTTACATAATGTGATTTTTTTTATAACTGTATCCAAAAAATAAGGACGGTTAAACTTAATTAGACTCTTGAAATACTACCAAAAAAACAATAAGTGTCCGGGCATCAGAGGGTTCCCCCTCAATAGATATCAGCTACCATCCCTGGCGAATGTATATCACTCCAGCCCTATTTTTGCTTGAAATTCCAGCACCATTTGAGCGTCGCTTCTCGGCCCCGCGGAGACCCACGAACTGGTTAAGATTATCCGCATGAATTCCCCCGAACTGCCACTCCTTTCATGTGCCCGGTGGCTTCAGCATTAGCTGGCCATGACTATTCCACTCTGAACGTTCGGAACACCCGTCTCCACAGTGGCACTTAGAGTAACCGATTGTACACAAAGTTTCCCGAGTGGCTCAGGCATAGGGCCGTGGCCATGTAAGCTCCGAAATCCGGTTTCAGACTTTTTGTTACTGGACACTTCCGGCACCAGCTCAAGCCTCGCCCATTTCTGCATTTGTTCGAAAAGACCAGGTCGTCAACCTGGACCAGTCCGAATGGGTGCCGCTACTGCGTCCCCACTCTTTGGTCCCTTGGTCGTCCGTTCTCCGATGTAAAGAAGCTTATCGGGTGGATTCGGAAGGCGACTACCCCCTTGCGGTGTTTCTTCGATGCCTTTACGATTGTAAACTGGCTTCCCTGACTCTTGTTCAAGGTTTCTGAGATGGTGCTGAAGGATTCTTAAAGAAGAATCCTTCTCCCTGCGACCTAGAATGTTCGACCGCGATGATTCCATGTACCTAATTGTTACGGTCGGAGGAGCCCCTGGCCTTCGCGGTATTTCTCAACACAATTCGAGCAACCGTATCCGGCAAGAGTCGAATATTCCAAAGCTTCATCGAAATTACTCCGGGGGAAGTGGATCAACGAGCAGAGGTTCATTCGGGAAGGCATGATGACTTCAGAACGGAATCGTATGAGCTAACACGATTGAACACAGACTGCTTGTCTTCCACGATTCCAACAACTCGTTACCTTGCCATTTGTGCTAGACGTCGGCCTGATGGGATGTCCATGCAGTGCGGAACGTAAATCCCCGTCTACCGGTCCCCAAATCCTGGGTCAACTCCATAATCGCTCTTCAAACTTTCAAATTCATCAAAAAACGATCTTTCATTTTGCAATCCAACTGCGGCGGGCCCACATCATAGCAGTGCTTGTGTAACCACACGCACATCTCTT